>NC_134836.1:33522537-33605748 GCF_004210375.1 Tachypleus tridentatus
ACAATTGTGTCAGGATACTGCCAAGAATTAATTGCAGATGAAATTGAGTTGGTCACTAGAGCCAAATGCTAGATAAAATTAATATGTAAAGATAAAATGGTTTGCTGGTTGCACTGGTGGGATCAGTCCAGTGGCAGGAAGGAAGTGAAGAAAGGGTCTGACGTGTTTGTATTGGAAGTTTTAAACTAGTTGAAGTTTAGAATATTATGATAATAGTAAGGAGAATAATTCATTTTAATGGATATTCAGAGGAAAAGCTCTTAGTAAGAATGTGTTACAGATCACTAGATGAAACTGATTAAATTATTGAGAAACTTTATAGTGAGATTAATTAGTGGTTATCATAATTTAATTATTAATTGGATGAGAATAACCTTAGCAATGTTATGAAAGAAAAAGATCATGGGGATATGGTTGATCAGTCTCTTAAGCCATCCAAGAAGTGTGCATTTGTTAGTGTTAAGGCAAATCTGCTGAGTCCATCGAGGGGTATCGAATTCTTGATTTTAGCGTTGTAAATCCATGGATATACCGCTGTACTAACATGGGGCAACAGTTTATGGGGTAAATATGGAGAAAAGAGTTAAATTATGCTACACTGGAGCAAAGGTTGATACATATATGTATATAACTGACAAAGCAAGAGATATAATGAAGGGAACTGGCAACAATGCAGTTTTTGTTGTGCACGTAGGAGCTACCGATGTAAGGAAGAGTGAGTCAGAAGAGCTAATTAATAAGCACAAGGGGTTGATAAAAACATTTAAATGTAAAGGTCATTAATTAATTGTGTCAGGGATACTGCCAAGAATTAATTGCAGAGATGAAATTTTGAGTTGGTCACTAGAGCTAAATGCTAGGATAAAATTAATATGTAAAGATAAAATGGTTTGCTGGTTGCACTGGTGGGATCAGTCCAGTGGCAGGAAGGAAGAAGCAAGAAAGGGTCTGACGTGTTTGTATTGGAAGTTTTAAACTAGTTGAAGTTTAGAATATTAAGGATAATAGTAAGGAGAATAATTCATTTTAATGGATATTAAGAGGAAAAAGCTCTTAGTAAGAATGTGTTACAGATCACTAGATGAAACTGATTAAATTATTGAGAAACTTTATAGTGAGATTAATTAGTGGTTATCATAATTTAATTATACCTTGGATGAGAATAACCTTAGCAATGTTATGAAAGAAAAAGATCAAGGGGATATGGTTGATCAGTCTCTTAAGCCATCCAAGAAGTGTGCATTTGTTAGTGTTAAGGCAAATAGGATTTTATGTTATTATCTATAGAAATATTGAATACAAGCCTAAAGAGGTTGTGATTTCGTTACACATATCACTGGGTAGGACACATTTTAAGAATTATGTTCAGTCTTGAGCTCCTTACCTCAAAAAAGACGTGAATTGATGGAAATAGTTCAGAGGAGAGTTACTAAAATGGTACCTGGAATGGGGGGGTTGGTTACATGAAAAGAGATTAAGATTCTTAACATTATTTACACTTGAAAAAGAAGAGTTAGAGGGAAGTTGATTAAAGTGTTTAAGATTGTAAAAGAAATTGGGAATGTTGATTCATTAATATTTTTCATACTTAACAGCGAAAATTATAGGACTAGAAGACACATACATAGATTTAGGCATGGTAGAAGCTGTCGTCTGCTAAGACAATTTTATTTTTTCAAATATGGTGGTGAGCCTATTTAATGGGCTGTCTTTGAATGTTGTGGAGGCAGTAAATTTGAGTGAGTTTAAAAGAAAGTTTCATAAATATATGAATGATAAGAGCTGGTTTTAAATTATTATTTTTTAAATTTATTTATTTAAAAGTTTTAATTTGTCTTAAAGGATGTGACAGCCAAGATGGACCAACAGGTTCCTTATTGTCCCTAAACATTATGTTAAGTAAATTGTGGAATTAAATCTATTTTGTGAGAGTAAATCACATTTCTTATTTCTAACAAGTGGATGATTCATGATTTGTGGGAGGCAAAAATCAGATTCATTGTACAGGGGGAAGTGGAGCCTCCTTTATTATTTGTTGGAGATAAATCTCAATACATGGGAAAATATATAAATTTATTGCAGGAAAATCGCAAAGATTCATCATAGCATGATTATATAAACAATTTTCATTTCAAAAGAGGGAAAGCTTTTCACCGACACATAGTGTTTCCTAGGATAAGCCTAAACACCGTGTATTAATGATTGAAAAGATAGACATGCAGCATATTATAGTATAAATCTAAACGCGTTGTATAAATGCTTCAGAAGAAAACTATAAAACGCGAATATTCCTTTAGTAAAAATTATCACATAAAGTAAACTAAAATATTATTCCAAACACATTGAACCAGTATTTTTAAATACATTTCATAAGTTTAGTAAAAATCTCATACCATTAAAGGTAATTTGTAATGTTTTATGCTACATTCCATGATCACGTTAAAGACATCTTACTATAATGGACGTAGCGAATATGTCAGTATCAATGTAACTAAAACTCTTGCGCCATTTATTGAATGGCACCACAAAGGTAAAAATCTATAAAATATTCACACTTTGAGTATTCAAGATTCAGACACTTAGAAGTACAAGTATGGTACACTGCTGGCCAAAATTTTAAGGCCAATGAACATAAAGAAAAAATATGCATTTTGCTTTTTATAGACTCAACCATTTATTTGAGTAGAGCTCCGAAAGATGAAAATAAGAAAAGGGAAAATAAAAATAAAAAAACTTTTTTAGCATTTAATAAGGAAAATGGGAACACTATGAAATTAGCCTAAATACTAGCTGGTCAAAAGTTTAAGACCATACCAAAAAGAAGTCCTAAACAGAGTAGAAAATGCCCAACAAGAGGTCTCAGTAGTGAGTTGCACGGTCGTCATTGCAAATAAACTTCAAAGTTTTTACATATCATATTCCTAACCAGAAATCAATATATGGCTGTGTGCTGGAAATAAAAATTAAATATTGAAATAACTAAAATGTAAATTAGTATAAAATACCTGGTTCTGATTTATCTGAATCAACAAATGGTCGAAAATGATAAATCCATATATGTAGTTTGACATTTAAAAACTGGCACATTGGACGCTTCCTTTCTTTAGGCCCGGCAATGCTAAGTGAGTTAAGGCGGTCGACTCGTAATCTGGTGGTTGCGGGTTCGAATCTCCGTCGCACGAAACATGCTCGCCCTTTCAGCCGTGTGGTCGTTATAATGTGACGGTCAATCCCACTATTCGTTGGTAAAGAGTAGCCCAAGAGTTGGCGGTGGGTGGTGATGACTAGCTGCCTTCCCTCTAGTCTTACACTACTAAATTAGGGACGGCTAGCACAGATAGCTCTCGAGTAGCTTTGTGCGAAATTCCAAAACATCAAGCGTTGAACCATTTTGATGTAATAAATTAAGAATGACTGAAGAGCACAATCCACCCGATCTTTCTGTGCGGTACATCCAAGAAAAACAGCTTTTTAAAGAAAACGTTCACTTTTTATAAATGTTTTAAATAAGTTATGAATATTACAATAGTAATTACCGGCACAAACAACCACCCCTGGGGCGCTGAATCTGCCAATACGGCTATGTATGTTAAATTGTTTTAGTCATGATTTTCCGACTGAACAGAACTAATCTAGAAAACTGTATTGAGACTCACATTTTTGATATATAGTAGTCATGGTTTTGCTACGTGATCTGGATTAATTTAGAGAAACTTTCTGAAATGTTAAGAGTTTAACATTTTTGATGTATGTTAGTTTGCTTTTTGGCATGAGTTTCCTACCTGTTTTAAGTTAAACAAAAATTACTTGTTTTGAAAAGTTTAGACGTAAACTTTTCTGATTTATGGTATGTTATTGTAGTTATAATTGCGCTACTTGACCTAAGCTAGTTTCATTAAAGTGCTACGAGCAAGATAATCGTTTCTAAATGATTTAGAAAGCAACTTATCCATAGAATTCTAAGAACGTGACTTATCACTTCCAACGAGTATTATGCAAGTCTCATCTTAGCAGGAAGTCTTCTTCACATGGTTTTTACGGATGGAAAAATAAACACGTCTCAATCATCAGTTTTTTATTGAATGATGAAACCTGGTTGTGTGTTTCTCATAACACATGATTCATGTGTATTCATATCCAATGTGTTTCATTCATTTTTAGTTTACATGTATTAGTTGATTGAAAGCAAAAAAAAAAAAAAAAAGGAAAATCAAAGAAACGTAACCTTCGGGACGTTTGGATAGACTTAGAGTTTGTACACACACCCTCTTCCGTGGAATAAAAATAGGTTACATATTTACTCGTATTTCATTTAGAAAAGTTACTGTTTATAATGAATATATCCCATCTTCCGTGAAACACAACATAACATATTTACTCTTATTTCGTGCAGTTTTTTTTTTTTATTATACACAAAGCGACACAAAGAGGTACCTGTAGTCTCTGTTCACGAATATTGAAACCCAGTTTCTAGCAGTAGAAGTCCGCAGACATACCACTGTATAAATTTGTATGTTGCAGCTGAGATGTAACCTATCGTGAATAAAATATAGAAAACTTTCATTTTAGAAAACGAGTGCTTGGCATAACTTCCGGTATTGAAGAAATGGGAGATGTACGTATGGAGCTGAGTCTTTACCTCCTGCTTGCTTGGGCTTTGGTCTACCTCGTTGTCTGGAAAGGATTGCACAACAGTGGCAAAGTAGGTGTTGTTTTTCCAGCTATTCTCCTGTTTTACAGATAAGCTAATCCCAGTTTCCGTGTGGTTTTCGATGTTTTAACCCTCTTTCGGACATACTATGAATATAAAAATTGCTTCCTTTGAATTTCTTACTTAAAGATCTATATTGCACAAAAAGTTTTTGTGAAATATAATCTGGTAAATTATAAATGGGCATAAGTGACATTGTTCGATGAGCAACAAACGAAAATAATTCCATGGTGTTTTATACTGTTACCTGGAATGAAGTGCATTTAACTATAGAATTGAGGCATTTGTATATGTATTAAGCAAAAAGATAGAATTGTTACCTTACGTTACTATGTGCAATATAGTGTTAAAAGACTTCAAATGAACATGAAGTGACTAGAAAAAATGAAAATGAGTGGTTTCTAAGAGCAGGGCCCAGCATGGCCAAACGTGTTAAGGCGTGCGACTCGTAATCCCGGGGTCGCGGGTTCGCATCGCGCCAAACATGCTCGCCCTTTCAGCCGTGGGGACGTTATAAGGTAACGATCAATCCCACTTTTCGTTGGTAAAAGAGTAGTCCAAGAATTGGCGGTGGGTGGTGATGACTAGCTGTCTTCCCTCTAGTCTAACACTGCTAAATTAGGGACGGCTAGCACAGATAGCCTTTGAGTAGCTTTGTGCGAAATTCAAAAACAAACAATAAATTGGTTACACTTCATGTGTATTTAACATTTTATTTTTGTCTCACACGATCATATATTGATAATTTAAACTTAGCTATTGTTTTGTTTGTTATCTTTGTAGGTTATCTGGTTTACTGCAATATTTCCATATGTTATATTGACTGTATTGTTCTGCCGTGGAGTGACGCTGAAAGGCGCTCTATCAGGACTACAATTCTACTTCACTCCGAAATTTGAGAAATTACTTCAACCGAAGGTTTGTGTTTTAGTAATCTGTTTTATTGAGACGAACATCTTTTTTTAAAGAATAATCTATCATGACTTGCTGAAAACATAAACTTTAAGATTTATCTCGAATATTCATTTGGATAAAAAATGAAAGTGAAACAGAACAACATAAGACTGTTTCTAAATATTAATTACTTGTCACAGAAGTAGTAGAAGCGTGAGTCATTCTATTCTAGGATTAAGAAAAATATATTTGGGATGTCATATTACTACATGTATTAAAAGAACGAGTCCTGTTTCTTCAATATTTCATCAAAGACTGGTTTTCAAGCAAATATTATCAATTATTAGGCTGTTTCAGCTAAAAAACTGGCGTGTATCCCAATCTGCAAAGTAATTAGATGACGCTGTGTACTTTTATACAAATCAAGGTACAATGAAGAAATGAATGTGAAAACTAAATAAATTAGACTATTAGAGATAAATTACCAATAATTTAGTTGTTTTTTTTATAACTTTGGTGGCGATGTTTACAGCAAATGCTTTTTTTGAAGCCAGAAATGAACCTGTAAGTTAATAACAAACTAACACAGAATGTTCTGAAAGGTGTGTGTTTGTGTGTGTTTTTCCTATAGCAAAGCCACATCAGGCTATCTGCTGAGCCACCGAAGGGAATTGAACCCCTGATTTTAGCATTGTAAATCCATAGACTTACCGCTGTAGTAGCGGGGGGCGTTCTGAAAGGAACCAATACACAAAAACACATTATAAAGAGGGATATAAACACAAGATTGAAACAATAAGGTAATGATAATATAAGACACTGAAAGAAAATAGTGAAAAGCTATGGATTAAGTTTAAGGGAACGTGATTAAAAACATAAAAATATACAGAAAGAATTAACAAATATAAGTTTGAAATATTAAAAGAAATAAAACTATTTTCAAAACAATACTGAAGGTTTTTTTTAAACAGGATGAGAAGCATTCAATAATATTAGTTTTCTGCTATCTCTAAAGTCACAATAATAAGCAATGAGCAGTTATCTATATTCTTTCATTTCGCTCTTATTATTTCACTTTTTAAATTCCAGGAGGAGTAAACGCCTCATTTTGTTGCTATGACCGACCATAAAATATTTTAAGCCGAGAGAAAAGAAAAATGTATTTTTGATATTTTTGTTTTTTACTTAATCGGTTTAAGCTCAATTTTCAACACTCAATCTTTTATATTTATGCACTTGCGGTCTTAGTTTACCGATTAACAGTGTCTATTTTATGCGAAGACTTCGCTCATCGCTGTCTTTGGATATTATCTTAAACTCTGATAAAAGTATTGATACGTCACAACCCCGAACAACGCGATCTCTTATACCAGACTTATTCGAACTTTATAGATTTGCATTTCTTGTGCACGTGTTTTTAGCCATCTGGCGGCAGATACAACATATCTAGAATTACATCTATGATATGTAAATTCATAAACAATATTTTCTTAAATCTAAAAAACATTTCCACATACATTTTGGTTTAAAAATCATATGCAACTCGATCTGAGAATGTGTTCCATTTCAAAATATTGCATAGTTGTTTCTTCATTAACATCACATGATATTATTACTCTGCCATATGAAAATATTACTGTATCATTGTATGTCTACTATTGTATGTAGGATAATATTACATTAACAATTCACGTCTACCATTGCAGGGTAAGGTTACACTTAGCACGGCATAGCTCGGTGATTAAGACCCTCGACTCGTAATCCGAGGGTCGCGGGTTCGAATCTCTAACCACCAAACATGCTCGCCCTTTCAGCTGTGGGGACGTTATAAATTGACGGTCAATCCCACTATTGGGTGGTAAAAGAGTAACTCAAGAGTTGGCGGTGGGTAGTGATGACTAGCTGCCTTCCTTCTAGTCTTACACTGCTAAATTAGAGACGGCTAGCGCAGATAGCTTTCGTGTAGCTTATATATACTATGGTTTTCTTTTAGAAAATATTCTTCGTGAAATACTACATTAGGCTTTTTAGAATTGTATGAAGAATCATTTTGTAATTTAATAAATTAATATGATATTTTGCAAGATTATCAAAATTTAAATTGCAATGACAACTATTCTGTATTACAGAATGTTTTTTGTTAAACATAATAATAAATAAATGTTCTTTGTGGTAAGCAGAATAATAATTTGATCTAATTAAAGTTTTTTCCTGATTTGCAAAAAAATATTTTCTAAATTTGCCTTGCTGGATTACGAATAAACTGTTATTAAAACCAAAACAACTTTATGAAGTTCCAATTCCCAGGCCTGTGTTAACAGTTGTTATGTTTGATCCTATTTTAAGTATCACCACAAATATGTAGATAAACCACTTTCTTCATTTTTCAAGGTATTTGTGAAAAAAGAACTAAGCTTATATTGGAAATTAAAATAAAGAAAGTTTTGTGTTTTAAACTGAATAACACATACGTTTTTGTGTTTTTTAATTTTGCACAAAGCTACACAAGGGCTATCTGCGATAGTTGTCCCTAATTTAGCAGTGTAAGACTAGAGTCTTAGTCCTCACCACCCACCGCCAACTCTTGGGCTACTCTTTTACCAACGAATATTGGGATTGACCGTAACATTATAACGCCCTCACAGCTGAAATGGCGAGCATGTTTGATGTGACGGCGATTCGAACCCGCGACCCTCGGATCACGAGTCGAGTGCCTTAACCACCTGATCATTCCGGCCCTTATTGAAGGTTATGACGAAGTGTTACCAGGCTCTAGCGTTTGTGTCAATCTTTCAAGATGGCGGTTATCTCTGAAAGCTTTTATATTCTCTTCAGTGTGATCTACTGAAGGAATTTAGAAAGGTTGTTTACATACTTAAGATAGGTATCTCGTTTTATTTTACAAAAGAATAGCATTATTGTTACAAAGTCTTAATGGAATGTAACAACTAGCCTGATGGAATGCAGCAGAGTTTAGTAAGAACTATGTATTCATCAAAATCTTTGTGGTAAAATAAACGTACACAAACATATTTTGTGTGTATGCATTAATGGTAGTTTTTAATGAATCAATTATCTGGAATTAGTTTGTTTTTATGTTTCAGGTAAATGTTATTCTGTGAAGAAAACTAAAAAAAATGTATTTTGTTTTAGGTATGGGTTGCTGCAGGAACGCAGGTGTTCTATACTTTTGGTATCGGTTTTGGTTCTATTATAACGCTAGGAAGCTACAACAAATTTAATCACAAATTTTTTAGGTAAGTTTTCTGAACAAAAGAACGATAAGCAATAAAACAAATATTCTTTTAGTTATTTAAAGCAACTGATATTCAATTGAAACTTTAATTTTTTTATCAGTAGCAGGGCTAGAACATTCAGTTCGTTTTGTGTGCTGTTGGGTTATTCACATTTAAAAACGTTGTTCAGCCTTTTCGTCCTCTTAAAAAGTGTCTCATGTTTATTTTACTACTTAAAACGTGTCTCAAGATGTGCATGTCAGAACAAATGCTTTTGTTGCTTTGAAATGTTTACACTGTCTACAGTAATTCCTGTACGCTGAATCCTAAAATGATGTATATTTTTCTCCATCACATGTAGATTTTTCATAGAATGTCATATATACGTTTACATAAGTGAATCATTTTTACTTAAATTAAGTCACAATTGGCAATAGATTTCTCTAGGCTAATCGCGACGTGAAAGTTTTATCGATCGTTCTGGAACCCATGAGTAACATACCGCTAGTATATAAATGGTTAAGATGCTGGATAATTCTTGATGACGAGAAACCCACTTGAATAAAGATATCTCAGAACGGTTGTTATGAGTATTAACACCCATACCAGCCGTTCTGAGATACATTTCTGGAAAATATTCATTTGTGTATTTGTGTGTGCACTTGGACATTATTTTTTCTTTTCAATATTGTTTATTCGTCAATATTCTAACTAGAAGTTGTGTGAATGATCCCAACATATTCTGTTCGTGTTTTTTTTTTTGTAAAGAAGCAAAGGCAGAACATGACAGAATTCATTAAAAAGGTACTACACGTACTTTTGATTAAAACTTGGGAATTAAAATAAATCGTGGGATCCGCGTAAAGTTTGCACCATTTGTGTTGAAGAGCTAAGAAAATGAACAAAAGGTAAGGAAAAGTATTTGTCTTTTGGAATTCCAATAGTCTGGCATGAACCAAAAGACCACGTAAATGACTGCTATTTTTGGTCTTGTAACGTGCTACAACACTTGAAATGAAAAGGAAATTTCTTATCCTAACCTTCAGTCTGCTGTAGGACCTGTTACTCATGGATCTGATGTACTTGAACCTAGTTCACTATAGACTCTTGATACAGTTTTATCTGATTCTGATGTCAATAGAAATGAAGATGTGAATTGTTTTCAACCTGAAACATCTGGAAATGTTTCATCAAGACATCACGGAAATGAAAAGAAGATATCAAGCTGATCACTGAAACGTAGTTTTGATAATAAAATACGAATATTTCACAACAATAACAAAGAATCAGGATGAATGGAGATGCATATTCATGTGACACCAATGTTCTTCTTTTTTCTCCAATTTCTTTGTTTTTTATTAGTAAACATTATTCAGTGTTGTAAATAAAATAATGATTTTATCTTAGTAAGTTTTCTTCTTCCCGATTTTTAAAAAAGAATATTATTCCAGAACTTATGTAGCTGAATTATTAAAAATCCATAATTAAAGCCAAAACAACTTTTATGAAGTTTAAATTCGCATGCCTGTATTTAAAGCAAATGTTTTACTTTCAGAGACTCCTTGGTATTGTGTATTATCAACCCAGCCACGAGTATCTTCTCCGGAGCGGTTATTTTCTCAGTTCTTGGTCACATGGCTTATGTGAAAGATGTGGAAGTAGCCGATGTAGTTAAATCAGGTATATTTGTTTTTGCTATAAAAAATACGCGGCATGGCTAACTAATGAATGAATATTGGCTGTAAAATTATCATCAGTGCTATAAGTGTAGCTGTCAGCTTAGGTGTTAATTTTATTTCATTCCTTTAAGTCGCATGCTCAATTATTTGTTAGTCACACTTTTTCCCACAGTTAAAGTGTTTTTAATTATGTTTAACTTTGTCAATACACAGATATAAAAGTGACATTCGATGGTAACCAACGTTAGTCCTAAATAACCCGAAATATAATAGTTTGGTGAAATGACCTAACTCAAATATGCTACCTGAATATCAATACTCTTGTATAGTTTAAACCAGAGAACTAAATCTATGGTAGAGAAGGCTTATATGAAACTTTTAATTTGAAACAGAAAACAAGTAAGAACGTTTCAATCTATTTAGGTCATCATTAAGTTAAGAATCAATTTGAATTAATATAGATCTAACTACCTACACACTTTTACCTCGGGTTTATCTTCACTTAAGTTTACTGTTTGAATACCTGCACGTCTCCGATTTATTATATGAATACCTTCACTTAGGTATACTGTTTCAACATATACATTCCTGTAATGTTTTAATTTCGGCCTACTTATACATATCCGCATGTCTCCAGTCTACAATTTGAAAACCTACACTCCTTTATAATCTTACCTCAGGTGTACTGTTTGAATATATAAATTCCTGCAGAGTATTATTCCTAATCTACCGTTTTAATATATCTTTGGTCGCAACTCAGATCTACTGTTAGAATATCTGCACTCCTGCACAGTCTCTGATTTACTGCTTGGATATTCAAATACTGAAGAAACTGGAAAATCCGACCAAAATTATCATTGCTGTGACTATTATGAAATAATTTTTTGAATTTTGCATCTAAAAAATTTCACTTTCTTCTGTATGGAAAGTTTTATGGTCAGATTGGTGGTGTTGTCGTAGCTTCCACACTAGCACCATCTGTAGCTAATATTTTTGTTGTTTTTTTTGACAAACAGTAGATACAGAATTTCTAGCAACAGTTTATATTTCTTTGCTATAGAAGGTATGCTAACTTACTATTTAACGTCTATAAAGGTAAATTATATGGACGGGAAGCTACCAATATTTACTAGTTCAGATTATTGAAAAAATTGCTTGCAGAAATTAAGAATTGTGAATTAAGTTTACGCAGTTCATTCGTGTATATTCTTAGTTCTGATGGATGGTGTTTGTTGTCTTGCTTTTTTAATATTGAAATAGTTTACGTTTATAACATGAAGACACTGAAATCGTGGCGAAGGTCTTAAATTACGAAATCATTTATATAACCTTCTGCTTTATCAACATGAACTTGTGTTAAGTATACGTTTTCTTGTAGTAAAGTCACATCGGGCTATCTGCTTTGTCCACCGAGGGGAACTGAGCCACTGATTCTATCGTTTTATTTCCGAAGACTTATCACTATACCACCGAGAACTTTCTATTCAGCATTTTAACACTGTTATGTACGTGTGCGATTGAATGATATGAGGCAAACTTTTCGCTTTTCTGAGAGAAAGTAACTAAAATAAGGACACCTTTAAAGTGTTAAATTTCCGCCTGAGACTCAGATAATATGTAAATATTTATCGATGATAAAGAACTACTAATTTATTTATTTAATGCCAGGTTTTGTTGGGAATAGTAATGATCAATATAAGCATGAATTCTAACACTCCAGCATGGAAATCTGGGGTGTTTTAATCTGATTAATGATAATATACTAGTGGGTGTAATAGATTTTAGTATGATAGATAATATATATATATTAAGGAAATATGACGTTTTATAAGATATTCATACCATTTAAAGTGTTCACCTTTCTTTCAGGCCCAGGCCTAGCTTTTCTTGTGTATCCTGAAGCAGTTCTCCAGCTCCCCTTAGCCCCTTTGTGGTCAATTATGTTTTTTATTATGCTACTGGTTCTTGGTATTGATAGCCAGGTGAGGTATAGGTTTCATTATCTAACTGCCTTTTATTTAATTAGTCAAACAGTTACTATACATGTGTTAATGTATTATTTAGTTTTTCTGTTTTCACAACATTTGATTTAAATGCTCTCTGGATATCTATATTCCTGCATAATCTGAACTCAGGTTTACTGTTTGAATATCTACACTCCTACAGAGTCTTGACTCAAGTCTACTGTTTGAACATATATACTCCTACAGAGTCTTGACTCCGGCCTGCTGATTAATTATTCTAACCCTTTACTGATTTTTCACCGATCGTTCATTAAATGGTGTTTTATTTTATTTTTTTCTGATGAAAGAAATTACAAGCTTTGAAACTTTTCTCGTACCAATTTCTTCTGTTTATGGTGCATATTTTGGAATGTCGTGATATGGTCTATGAAAATAGGGTTTGTATAGAAGTTTCATTAATTTTGAATAATGTTTGCTTCGCAGCTTTCTTTGTTTTAAACCATATTTATTTAGCTGGTTCATTTATCTTAAATAATGTTTGTTTAGCCAGTTTATTCATGTTAAACAATATTTGTTTAACTAGTTTATTCGTTCTAATCAAACTAACTTGGGATAACTATATCTTTCATCTTAATGTTCCTGCTTATTTTGTGTTATGTAAGAAATGATGATTCTAAAGTGGTCTAGCATTAATCAATAATGAGTAGTTATTAATTTTTAGTTTCTTTATTGTTATTTTCAAACAGTTTTGTACTGTAGAAGCTCTAATTACGGGTATAGTGGATGAATGGGCGTCTGTATTACGACCTCGTCGGAAGCTCTTCACTATCTGTGTCGTTATCTTCTTATTTCTTATGGGATTACCCATGATGACAGAGGTAAGTCTTATCGTCTTCAACTTTCAATATATCCCACACACGCACCCACTATAACATGCCTTCATTTCCTATATTCTCATTGACTTATAACACAGCAAGAAAATATGATAATTTGAATTCAATCAAATTTTAATTAATAAATTAATATCACGTCTAAATTAACAATTTTAGAAGAGATAGAAAATTATATTTTACCAAGCTGTTATGAGAAAGACATAAATGCTATTTCTATTGTACAGTCTCGAATCAAGCCCATTATGGTGAGAAATATCTTAACGGTTTTCCTTATGATGATCCTGAGCTACGTTTGAATTAGTTTTAATTTTGTTAGAAATAGTTCTTTCCTATAACACCTATATATTTCTTTCTGCATGCTAAAAAGAGTAACAGTTTAGGATCATGGTAAACAAAAGAAAATTTTAATGCTAATTAAACTTCAACTAGAGGACGAGTCACATTTTCATTTATGTTATTATGAAGTTTCACTAAGTACCAACGGTTTCAAATATCAATTATACAATATTTAACTCGGAAGTGTTATTTCTGTTGGTAACAATTATGTGTTCTACGGAAAGTGAAGTTAGTCTTTCGTGTCTTTGGTAATGCTATTATGTTTGTTATCTTTAGAAAACTAATTTAGTTGAAATCCACAGGGTGGGATGTACGTATTCCAGTTGATGGACTACTATTCAGCCAGTGGAATGACTCTTCTTTTTTACCGTGTTCTTTCAAACTATAACTATAGCCTGGGTTTATGGTGAGTCAAATGAAATTTCATTATTGTACAAATAAATGTAATATGTTAAAAGCTACGGGTTTTTATGACGAGAATGATACGTTTCTTTCGCTTCTATTATTAATTTGCTACTATTACAAACATATTTTCCCATGCATTTTTAAGAATCACTTGGCTGCGGCAATTTATATATTTTCTCTTGTGTGGCTAAACAAAATAATTGGTTTATAATATTCACCAAAAAAACAACACAACAACAAACAAACAAAAAACTGTTTGACAAATTCTTGAGGTTTTATATATAAAATACATTGAAAGATTAATAAAATATCGTCGAAGTATATTACAGATTATTACTCCCTATTTTGAAAATTCATCTTCGTTTCATATTATTTTATTAGCTAGGCTTAACGGAGAAGGAAATTACAATGTTATATACAAAATGTATTATATATATTTTTTTACTTAACAATACATTTTATCTATATTTTTCTTTTATAGGCGTGAAAATTTTTTTCTGAAAATATTAGAACTATGGTCGGCTTTAGTCCTAACTGGTATTTTATCGTGTGTTGGCTCTTCGTCGCTCCAGCAGTCTGTGTTGTAAGTGTCAAACAAAAAATACCCGTCCCTAATAATAATAATAACAGCAACATTTGAATATTTGTATGTACCAAAATAAATCGCTCCAGTAAAACTCTCACATTTATACAGTCAAGCTAAGTTGTAGAAGAATGTACACTGCTTGTAACATATAATGCAAAACATATGAAAGAAAACGTAACTATCAATACAAATTAGGTTTAGTAGTAATATTTTGTTTGCGTTTATTTACTCATTAACTATTATTTTATTACAAAACCCAAGAACAGGTAAAACTTGTAAATCCTAATGACATAAATTTAGAATTACCCCTTTCATTATCTTTTCGTTCATTCATTAGCACTGACAGTTATTAAAATCACAGTTCTGGTTACACATTTTTGTCATGTATCTTAATGTTTCACTCGTTGTATTTGCATTTTATTATGAACATTTCTTTAAGAATGTTTTAAGTTTCAGAAACTTGTATCTTTATTTTCAAACGTTTTTTTTTTTTTCAGGCAATTTTGCTGTTTTCAGCCCTACGTTACCAGCCATTGACTTATGCTTCTACGTACACTTATCCCTGGTGGGGAGAGTTTATGGGTTGGGGTATGGCTATGGCGTCAATGCTGTGGATACCAGGTTATTTCGTTTATTTTATTTTGACAACACCTGGAACACTGAAACAGGTACAAGTGTGTCATGAACAAATATCGTCTATTCGTAAACTAAACTGTTTTATAAGTATCATCTTTATTGTTAGAAATAATTATTTCACCTTATTATAATTTTTTGCGTAATTTCTTTCTTTATTTTTGTGTTCTATTTCTGTCGACATTGAGTGTTATAAAACATAAAAATAAATTTGTATTATTATTTTCTTCTTCATGTCTCAGTGTTACGTCACTTCTCTACTTTATGTTAGTTACTTTTGCTTCCATTTTTGTTGTTGTTATTTTATCACAAAACTATACATTAGGTCAGCTGAACTGAACCTGTCGAAGGTATCACATCCAAAATTATAGCATTATAACTTGAGCTCTCAAGTTTACGATTGAACTACTGGAGAGCGCTTATATTTACTTCACTAATTATTACATCTTGCTTTATATTCCCTTTCTAGCATTCTCTTTCTTATTATCCTATACTTTAATTACACAAATTCTGATTATCTGGTTCTTATGACATATTTTCTTTAATTCTACTTTGATTCTCTTTATATTTTCGTGGCCCGGCATGGCCAAGCGTGTTAAGGCGTGCGACTCGTAATCTGAGGGTCGCATTCCCGTCGCGCCAAACATGCTCGCCCTTTCAGCCGTGGGGACGTTATAATGTGACGGTCAATCTCACTATTCGTTGGTAAAAGAGTAGCCCAAGAATTGCCTTCCCTCTAGTCTTACACTGCTAAATTAGGGACGGCTAGCACAGATAGCCCTCGAGTAGCTTTGTGCGAAATTTAAAAAAAAATAAAAAATATGTTTTTGTTAATTGTATTTTTATTTTAGTTTCCTTGTACCATATTTTCTTTAATTATTTTCTACTTTCTTCTTATCCTGGGTGGAACAGCGATAAGTTTACGTACTTACAATGTTAAAATCCGGAATTGGGTTCCGAGTGGTAAACATGGTGTATTCTTGTTCAAAGAAAACATTAACACCTATCTTATAATATTCTCCCCTTACTGAAATTTTTAATTTCTTATCCTATAAGTGGCCCAGCATGGCTAGGTGGGTTAAGGCGTTCGACTCGTAATCTGAAGGTTGGGGATTTGAATACCCGTCGCACCAAAGATGCTCGCCCTTTCAGTCGTGGGGCATTATAATGTGATGGTTAATCCTACTATTCGTTGATAAAAGAGTAGCCCAAGAGTTGGCGGTGGGTGGTGATGACTAGTTGCCTTCCCCCTAGTCTTACACTGCTAAATTAGGGACAGCTAGCTCAGATAGCCCTTGTGTAGCTTTGTGCGAAATTCAAACCTTATCCTATTCTCTCCGTTCTTGTTTTCTTGTTCTTTGTCCATACTCCCGTTACTTGCTTCATTATTTTCTTTCTAATGATACAAATCTCTATCAAGCATCTGAGGTTCAGTATTGTGCTAATTTATTAATTTGTTTCTCTATAGCGTTTCAGAGCTGGAATCACCCCACGCATTTCGCCAAAAGCAATACACGACAACATTGAAACTATAGGAGAACTGACGCAAGAAGGAGCCTATTCAGTTCCTATTAAATATTCCGAGCACAATAAACTTTAATTAGCTGACATAAGTTTTGTTTGACGTCTTCGGCTGCTCATAATGAACCAGCTTATCATTGTTGAATAACAAGGATACGATACTAATAAATAGCCATCAAATGTATTTTAAGCATATATATATATATATATGGTAATGAGGCAGACTTGTCATAATGTCAATTAAAATTCATATTGTACGGGTTTTATTATATTGATATATATTTGTTAGAACTCTTTGTGTTTTTGTATATCTTTATCTGATTCGTTTTCCTAAGGTATAGGAATGTAGCTCTGCTTCCTATTGTTTGGAATGGAGTTCAGAAATTATTTTCATGTTTGTCTTAATGTCTGTTTTCATAACTTATGTGAATATTTTCAGCGTCTTCATTAGGTGAGTTTGGTTGAACTTTTGATTATTTAGACAGTGTAAATTAAGGAGTGAAAATTAAATGTGTCACCTTTGTGTCGCATCTTTACGTTTAGGCCTAAAAAAATTATATTATATACATTGTGAACTCCAGTGTCTGCTCAAGTGTTCCTCTGTCTCCCGAAGACAAAGTTTAACTATTCACTTTCGAACTGACTGGTAAACATGCATGAATAATGTTAAAACCCAACTTTATTTCTCAGGTAGGATATTATACAGTAACTTATAGGAATGAACCATACCATCATTCATATTTCAAAATGTGCCAAAGAATGAAAACGTTGATTTACCGTTTGTTGTCGTTGAGCGGCTGTTATCATGACAGAAATGATCAACAATTACTGTTTGCAGTGGGCAGTTTAAATAGCTCAGAGTTTTGGCTCTCAATGAACCCAAGAGTGTAATACAATTAACTTTATAAAAGTATTTGAAATGACACAATTGAGAAATCAAGTTCAACTTTCCCGTAACTAGAGACAGGTGCTTTTATAATATACAATAGTGTATTCATCACAAAGAATATATTCCATTTGATGTATGTTGTACATGAAGTAACTACTGTATACAATTACTGTTCGACATGATATAAATTCTGTGTTTGTTGATTGTTTTACAAAAAGTAAATACTGTTTTCATTGATGGTTGTACATGAAATAAGCACTGTGTTGCTTGACTGTTCTGCAAGAAATAAATAGTGTATTCAACTATTGTTAATTACGAAATAACTTCTGTATTCGATTACTTTTTAACGTGAAGTAACCGCTATATTCATTGACTGTTCTGCGTGATGTGATTACTCTATTCACTGGCTGTTTTACATAAACTAACTACTGTATTCAATTAATCTACAAGAACACTGTATTCCTTGACTGTTCTACTATACGTATCTACTGTATTGACTGATTGCTGTACATGAAGTGACTACCGTACTCAATTACTGTTCCACATGAAGTAACTACTATATTCATTGACAATTCCACACGAAGTAATTTCCATTTGATCTTTCAGCTTGAAGCAACTGCTCTCTTTTACTGATTCTGAATATCGAATGTTGTTTAGCTATTTAATGCTTTGTTTTACGTTACCACTATATTCTGTAAATATTTTGTTCATATATATTTGTCTGTATTGGCTCTATGAGTCGCTGTATTCATCCATATATTTCTTTGCAAGTAGTGAGGCCTAATGATATTTCGTTAAGTAAATAAGTCACTATATATTAGCAAAAAATACGGATGTCAATATATAATCCGTGCCTCTAATCATGCATGTTATTAATAAATATTTTTCAGAGGTTTAGAGCGTCTTGATGTCATATTTTATCATATTTTCTGCGTATACGTGATTATCTACTTTCTTAAATAATCTGCTTATCTTGATATCCTAATTTTCAGGATTTCTGTATGTATTGAAAAACTAATTTTTATTTCATTCAGAGTCTTGATATCCAAACTTAACACATTTTCTGTGTATCTTTACACCTTCTGTGAAACTTTAATTACATTTTGATATTCCTAATTTGTCACACTTTCCGGTTCCCCGCTGGGACAGCTGCAAGTCTACGGATTTATAACGCTACCACCATGGGTTCGATCTCCATGGTGGACACAGCAGAAACCCCGATGTGGCTTTTCTATAAGAAAACACTCAAACTTCTTGTTTTTTATTTTCTAATTTCTCAAAATGTTTTGATATATTTAAGCTATACAACTTTCGGCATGTCTGGACATTTTAAACTGACACTTTATTTGTCTCTGAAAATCATTAGTTATAAAACTTTCTATGCATCTTGATATCCTAAACTGTAAAACTTTATTTGCTTGTTTTGTTTAGAGCAAAGTTATATTGGGTTATCTGCTGTATAAATTGTGCGGAATAGTACTTAACCTGTCAAGTCTCGAGCAATAATCTTCTATCGTAGACTAAACACAAGATTAAAATGCCTAAAACTAGTCAAACTTAACCTATACAATACCCCAGTCACATTTTCAAAAGCTACTAAAGTTTTTAGGCATAACCATGAACACTAAACTTGCCTGGCATACCCATATCAATTTCGACGTCAACAAAATTGCTACCACCACTAAATCCTCGTGTAAATATTTATTCTCATTCGACCTTATTCTTAATAAGACAAACATACCTTCATGAATTTCAAACTGAATCTACAATAGTTTATATACATAAAATCATTTGGCTGTTCCTTACATCCACCACTATAGTGGTACAGGTATGTTGACGATCCACTTGCTGGATTCACATCTACAGAACACACACTCAATATTTTCAATCACGTTAACTCGATACACCACAACATGAAGTTTAGCTGTGAACACGAAAACAAACTAACCAACTAGCATTTCTCAACCTCAAGATAAAAAGAACCGATATACAATTTAAAACAGAAATCTACAGAAAAGTTACCCATTCTGAACTATACATTCACTGGCACTCAGCTCATGAAACAAAACAAAAACTCAATATAATAAGAAACCAAATAAACACAGCCACAAAACTATGTTCATCTGATAAAATTAACGATAAAATCAACAAAATAAAACACTTCATCAATATCAGCAAATTTCCTTAAAAACTGATTAGCGTAGATAGTCCTCGCGTAGCCTTGCCTGATATTCAGGATAAACCAAACCAATCTCTTTTGCCTCCATGACGGTCACCTTCTAACTGGAATTACCTTTTTATGATTGATTCAAACTCTTCATCTGAGGCATTTGATGAAAATGAGTGGTTTCTAAGAGCAGAGCCCGGCATGGCCAAGCGTGTTAAGGCGTGCGACTCATAATCTGAGGATCGCAGGTTCGCATCCCCATCTCGCCAAACATGCTCGCCCCTTTAGCCATGGGGCGTTATAAAGTTACGGTCAATCCCACTCTTCGTTGGTAAAAGATCAGCCCAAGAGTTCGCGGTGGGTGGTGATGACTAGCTGCCTTCCCTCTAGTCTTACACTGCTAAATTAGGGACGGCTAAACCAGGGAATAAATTCAAAAAAGGTAAAAAATAAACAAATGTCCAGCATGTCCAGTACTAATGCATTAATATCCGTTATTAAACTTGAATAAACATACCAATAAAATAAAATAAACCTACAGATAACAACTGTTTGCAGCTTCAGGTTGCTGAATGCATGTTTGCCATGTGTATTACTTCAGTTCATTTGTCTCGTTAATGGATTGGCAGTGATGTGAAAGCTTATGCGAGGCACAGTTTATTGTTTGTTAATCAGTGATGTCGAGAAAACCCACTTGTAGAGAAATATATATCCAGAGAAATACGTAGGAGACTTTGTACTGTTGGCCTGAAAAGAAAAATTAATGTAGTGTATACCACATCAACCAGTACACGTTCGTTCACCCAGTTTTAAGCAAAATAACGTACTGATCATTAGTTTCCGTCACGATTTGACCTTTCAACCTTATGCTTCCTAACTATGATTTCAAGTAAAATATGCTAGATAAAACTTGTTTGATTAATGAATACTCTTGAACGTTGTCTACTGATATAATCTTGGTTTCTGATTGAAAAAGCATCGCGCATAATTACAGATAATTTGGAAAGAACCGCATCGCCACGAACCGAATTCAGGAAACTAGAATTTGAACCTTTGTTCATAACCTTGTACTTAAACCGCAAAGTTAAAAAAAAAACAATAAGACATAATTTGCGAAGTTCAAAATAACCTCAAATTTTGACATTTTTGCAATATTAATATAAATCAAACATAGTTGAATAGTTTCTTCTGAAGTGACATTTTTTGAAGCTATAAATATATTTTCATATCCTTTAAGATTCAGTTAAATACTATACGTTAAAACGTTGCATGATTAGACAAAAACTTTTCTATTTTTATAACGATCATGTTTGATGTGACGGAGATTCAAACCAGTGACCCTGACCCTCGGATTACGAGTCGAGTGTCTTAACCACCTGGTCATGCCGAGCCTTTCTTAAAAGAACAAGTTTAAAATATAAAAATTTACCTCTCAGTACAGTTTATTTTTTAACAGGCACTTTCTAACGAATGGGGAAGATTTTCCTAATTTCAACAGAAACTCTTTCGACAAATTTATTGACTAAAAAGAAAGCATTTCCCACACTCTTTTAGTGCTGGGGGCTGAAAAATTAATCTGAAATGGTAAGGTGACTGAAATCTGTCATTGTAAAACAAGCTTAACAGCCAAGCACAATAAGCATAGAAGTCTCCAAATGACATGCAGAAGAAACCATTTAGAACCAACTTTGTACGATGCTTCTTGTAGCTGCTTTTAAAGGTGTTTCAGTCTGCTCATCCTACTGCTGACTACTGTGATACTTCAATCTTCCCTACTAAATTGCAGGTGAAATCATTTGTATTTCAACTGAAAGCTAAGCACAAAAAGATAATAGTAGAAGTATGGACGGTTGACAACTGCTTAATTAATGAAGCTGAAAATGTGGCTTTGATATATATATTGAATTTACTCCCAGTGGGAAGACAAACACAAACTAGTATGGAAGCATACATATGCTTTATTTCACTCAAAAGTTTAACAATTAACAAACAAATAAACCTGCTTGCAAATGTACATCCAAAACTACCTTCTTTGGGAGTTTTCCAATTGAACTTGTTATCATTATTCAAGAAATTTTAATGTAAAGACAGCCCTTGGCTCCCGAGGAACATGTTACTACTGTGTCAGAACTGGTTAAACAATTTTCTCTGGAAACTGAGTAACATGCATCATTGGACCTATATAGCAACTGACTATCAACAAAACCATTAACTGCCATTTTGATGGGACCTATATAAATAATAGCACTGTCTATTATCCCTCCATGTAATTACTTTGCAAGGTGTGGATGGATCTTCAATAAAATTGGTATGGAAGTTCATCAGATTAGTGAAGAGGTACACACACATTTTCAGTTCTGGATTTTGTGGTTTTTATAGGAATTTCTTACTACTACTTTGCCCCCTATTGATGGATTTTCACCAAATTTGGCATGAAGGTTTGCTGGATCCATGCAGATACATACAAATCTGTAGTTTCACATTGTGTTCTGTAATTTTTATGAGCAATTGTTTACAATTACATAGAAGAGGAGCAACTTTATGTCTTAAGAAAAATTATAAACTTACATAATTTCCATCCAGGGAATACTCCAGTTAGTTTTTAAAAAAGTTTATGAATTACATTAGAAAAAGAAAAAAAATGGATTCTATAATCATAATCTCATTCTAATGAACAATAATTATCAGCACAAAATTTCCATTGTAACTCATTTATTTATTCTAAAAGACAACTGGTGTGAATATTAAAACTTCAACTGAAATAAAGTATAGAACAACGTTTCAACTTTATTAGGTCATCTTCAGGTTAACAAAGCTGCGAGTTTCTTGTCATCATAAATTCATTTACGTTTCGGATGTACACATTATGTAAAATCTTGTCATGCTTGAAGCACAGCAAAACAATTATCTTTCTCTAGAAATTCAAAATTTAAAGCATGAATAGTTTTCCATTAAAATACACAAGCATAATTTGAAAGTTACAAAAATTAAATTATAACTAAAACAGCATTTCTCAAATAACACTTGCCCTTTTGAAGTTTTTGAAAGCAGCACAGTTAAGAGAATGCAGAGGTCAAATAATATTGGTTAACTCTCTCGCTATTGGTTCAGTTCCATAGACCAACCTTGTAAGCATTTTGTGGATATTACAGTTTATGCTATAACGTTTAATACAATAAGCAAATCTCTGCAAAAGTTTGCAGATTATCAGTAAACATGCAAGGTTTTTGTACACAAAATCAGATTTTTTTTTAAATTAAGCTTATGATTATTTAAGTAATGTTTTTCAGGTTTATTTATTATTTTCAAATGTTGACTATCCAACAACACAGTAGCTTTGCTTTTAAAATTAAAAATACTTTTATGCATCAGAAAATATTCAAATATCACATACAAAATTTTTGCAACTTCTATATCATGGGTCAGTAACCTCTTTCTGCACAGGGGCCAGAGGCCACGTCTGCGAGCAGATAGAGGGCAACATTAAGCTACACAAACTTGAATTCTTTTTAACAGCCACCACTGGACAGGTGGATGTGATATTTTGTTGTGGAGAATAAGAGCTGAATAATTTTGGCTGGCAGACAGGATTCAGCCTGTGGGCAGTAGCCTGCAGACCCTTGCTCTAGATAATTAAATGTTTTTAAGTGTTATTTTCACTATATTATCTATTTACAGGTTTGGTTGATGTGACTGAATCTTATAACCACTATAAATACCTATGAAATGGATTTATATAAATTATGCTATTTTTCCCCATTATGAGTTAAAAGTTATAACAGAAGAACATAAATGTTTAGTCTATATAGCTAAAAATCTATACATTATACACTTGTACTTTTTTATTATTATTATTAACATTCATCTGTGCCTCACTGACATCACAGAAGTTGCAATGATGAGGTTGAGGTGCACTCATGTTACCATATTCAAGAATATAAAACTGGCCTTTACAAAGTAACCAGTCCTGACTGTGTTCTAGTGGACTAGTATTTTGTAAAATAGGCTCACATTTTAGATATAATGCATTATATATACATTACTATTTACAAATAAGTTCTTAATTTTCACTTACCTTTTTTTAAAAAACAGAACAGTAAATAATGAAGTATAGAAAATCTCCTCTAGTTATGAACTTTTTCTTGCTTCCTGCAAGTTGCTAAGCCTCAATATTTGCACGTGGAGGGTTAAAACAAATTCTTTTATTTTTTTTTTTTATGTTTTATATACGCATTTTGAAACAAAAACAAACAAACAAATTTTTATATCCTACCACATAATTCAACTATAATTTACCAAGTTAGTAAGTAAGCTATATTTGAATCACAAACATTTGATTTTACTAATATCTTACTTTGCTGTTTGAAATCTATCATGAAAAGAGTTTGTTGCACAGATATTTCACAGAGGCTGACAAAACCTCCAAGAGGACATTCTTAGCTTTCATTTAATTATACAAATGTTACTGGGTAAAGCAGATGTAAATAAGCAAGCATTTTCAAAAATGGAAGAGATGGGCAGGACTACCTTGGTTGATTCAATATATTAGTTCAGAAAATAGAAAAGTTAGAAGGTTCTCATATTCTAGCTTTTCTCTATCTCTAGTTTTAGTACATAATTTGTAAAAAACTACACACTTTGTATTTGACTGCAAACATCTAATTTGAACCAATGCTGCATTCAACATACCACATAACACATGGTAACAATAATAAGATTTTTTTTTTACATTCACTTTGAAATTAAAAATTAATTTATGTATAACACTAAAAATTGAATTATAATCTACAATTTTATACCAAACTTATTTACAGACATTCATAAAATAGTAGTTCAATAAACTCTGAATGAGAGTCTATAAACACAACAGGGCATTTGACTTGCAACCACAGTAAGATCAGTCACAGTTGGATCAAGGTACTTTCACAACTCTGAAGATAAAACAGTAAATATGAACCACAACTAAACCATTTACAAAATAAAGTCTTTTGTTATGTTTAAAAGCAGAAAGTACTTACAAGTCAGAATCCTCTGTCTGCTCTTTGGTATTTGAAGCATTTTACGTGTCAAGGGCCTGGAAATCAACGTTTATAACTTCAGCATGATCTCGGCTCACGTCAGGTTGCAGTGAAGCCAAGACTTTCTCTCCTGGAGAAACAAGAAGGTTCAGGTGATAAAAATAAAATAAAAAGCATACTTTAAATAATAATACTAACAAAAAAAATCAGGTAAAATGCACTAATAAAACTAAAAAAGTATGAATGGGAAACCATTCCATTTTCATATCAACATGTAATATTTAAAATTTTAAGAATACAAAAAAGTTCAAACTGGACAAATTGATAATGAAATGCCTAAAGACCTTCTATAAATTTTGATTACAAACAAGAATACTACATTATATTGCCTCCAAAGAACATACCTCCATCAACTTGGATTTCAGCAGCACCACCAGACAAGTTAGAAAAGTCTGTTTCTGATTCTTCATATGACTTCCTGCCACATTCAACTATTAAAGCAAATAATTTTCATGCATACAATATGAAAATAATTAACAGTTACACATTCACTAAGACTACTATACAGACAGTGCAGTGGAATTTATGTTATAAGACTCTCCTACAAATGGGAAAGTCCTGGAAGAGGAAGTTCATCCTTCCTTTTACTGGTACTAAAAATTTTCTGCAGAAACTATTCCCTACATTGATTTGGTTTAGTGTTTTTGCCATAGGAATGACTGATGCAACTGTAATGAAATACTGTTAGAAAAACCCATATTTATATGGCTATGAACATTTCCTTTGTCATACTGCATTACTGCTATTTGTTACTTGTTTTGTTGTTAATTAAGTGTGGAAACGTGTGTGTGTTTTCTTATAGCAGAGCCACATCGGGCTATCTGCTGAGCCCAACGAGGGGAATCGAACCCCTGATTTTGCGTTGTAAATCGGAAGACATACCACTGTACTAGCGGGGGTCAGTGTGTGGAAACATCAGGTTCTGCTTTCAAATTTGAATGTTCTAGCTGTTACAAAAGTATGATGCATTGCTAAACATAATATTTTCCGTTAAACTGTTAAACAGTGTAGCAGATTTAAACTGGAACTTACATAACTCTCACTGTATTACCTGAATGCTATTTTAAACATACGTTTCTCATGCACATAATTTTGTTTAGTATCACTTTATATTGAATATTTACTCTTCTCTATCATAAACTTTTTCTATGCCAGCAGTGCAGGGTAAAATGAATAATTTGTAACTCTTGACGTCAGATAAATAATATCATATTGGAATGTCTGATCCCCAACCATGCAAATATGGTTGATTAAATTAAAAATGTTTCTTCTCACACTGACATTACAATGACTTCATAATTATAAAAGCAGTTTAATATATAACACAAACTGTAAGAAGTTGGAAAAAATTGACTTTTATTCAAGATATTATAAATAAAGAAAAGAAGCTTCCTACATATCTACAGGAAATGACAAGTGTATTAGTGATTTCTAAACAAATATAAAATCAACAAATATTCTGTATACAAAGAAACACTAGGTTTTGTACTTGTTCCTAAATGTACACATGCGTCTAATAAATATTAATAATTCATACCAAAACTGAAACTAAATGTTTTATAGATTGTTAAATTACTTTACAAGCAAACAAAGATAAAGATATTTGAGATATTAAAATAAAAATTACTTTTTCTGGAGTACAGAAAAATAAGAATAGAAGAAAAAACTGAAATAAATGCACAGCACTTAAAACAGTTACGTACAACACAACAAACTAAGAGTCCAAATGCTACAAATCAAGTTTCACATTTACCTGGACAATATCAGACTAATGATGTACACATTGCAAGGTGCTTATTGAATAAGTAATTAATTAAAAAGTAATTTCAAAAGGAACTCTCAATTAAAAGAAATCTAGTATAATTATAATCTTAGTTGTCACAAAACTATTCATTTAACCACAAACTTATTTAATACTATACAAATAATTGTTTTTGTATAGGTAGTATGAAGGTAGAAGAGATGAACTATAATTGATAGATCATTTCAAAATGTATAGTTTCATAAAGATGAGCCTTCTGATTAGAAATTAAATGATTTAACTAAAACTGGGCGCAATTTTGGACTTATAAGCAGCATCTCATTCATTCCCAGAATATCAATGGAACTTAACTTCACATAAATGAACAAGTTTGCCATGTACCAAGTTTCTGTTTTGGAGAAATCAACACTAGCATCTCATAAGTAAGCTGTCATCATGGATTAAAATTCACAGCTCTGTTGGTGTACTGGCAGACCAAAAATAGTTTCAACAGTGTGCTATTACAAACAATACACAGTGTATGAACATTATGACAACTACCTCAACAACTGAAACCTGATGACAAAGATACATAGAAAATGGAACCAATAAGTTTATTAAGTTGTAAATGATACCAACATGTATCAATAAGCAACAACCATAAGTTCTAATAAAACCTAACCATTTCTCAAATTAAAGATACTCAAGAACAATAACCAATTTAATACTAATTCATGATGTTGGTTAAAAACAAATAATAAGAAACCTGAGTACTTTGGAAAGGTAGAGCACTCTTTGTCAACAGAAAATTAAGAATGACAAAGTAAACTGTGAGAAAATGTGTAGCAATGTTCTGGTAGACAACTAGGATAATCAAGAAGTGTTTTAACCTTTTTGCAACTAGCTTGGTATAACACGAGTTCATCTACACATTTGCACATGTTAAGTATTTGCACTATAACTTTTAATACAGTATGTATATTTTCACATAATTTTAGACTTTTAGTAAAGATTACAAATTTTTATGTAAGCAAAGAATAAAATATTTTTACTAAAGATTTATTTGTTAAAATATCAAGTCTGTTTTGTTACTAGTCTGAGTGCAAAGCAATTTCACATTACAATTAAAAAAACTATTCTTTATCCCAAAAGTCTCAAAATATTTGTATAATCTCCAAAACCTCCTAAATACACTAAGTGTTTGTTTTCAGTGAGAGTATATTTTACGTGGTTTTCTACACTTAACTATGTGTGGTCTGTCAACTGACCAACCTTGTAACCATCATTAAAGAATTAAGTAAATATAACATTGTTTTTTTTTGTGCTAAAATGACTACATATAACAAAAATACAAATGTTTAGTCTAAGTAGCTTAAGTCTCATAACATCATATTTATTACTTTTTATTATATTGACCTTGCAGTCATGCCTAGTTAACATTACATAACTTGCATTGACACTATGCATGTGCACTCACATTACCATATCCAATAATATAAAACTGACCTTTACTCCTTACAAAGTGACCCTGTATTGGCTGTGTTTTAAAGAATTAGTGTTTTGCAATATAGTCACATTTTAATTATTACACATTATATATATTTATTATTACTATTCTGAAATAAAAAGTTAAAACTTTTTTCTTAAAATGTATAAAAATAAGTAAAAAAGTAAAGCAAACAGTTATCTATTTTAGCTATGACCTTTGAACTGTTGCTGCTGGATATATTGCAAAGCCTTTTAAATTATGCATGTGGAGAATAAACTTTTTTTATCCTTTGATAGATTGTTTAGGCAAAGTATTCATGATGAAACTTTGTAGAATGGACGGCAACTGCCTGTTGTGGAGACACAAGTGTATAAAGAACGACGTTTCAAAAGTCTTACACCTGACCTGAAGTTGCCATCCATTCTACAAAAAGTTAAAACTTTTTTAAAGTTTTATTAAAAATATATAGTTGAATAGTTTAAAAAATCATAAATAACAATACTGACACCACAGAGTTCCACTATAATTTATAAAGCTTAGTAAATAAGCTGTAATTAGGCCTTTAAAATATTTTTTAAACATGAAAAAAAAAAAGAAATTTCTAGCAGACTAAAGACACAACCTACCTCCTTAAAATCCTGGTTTGAAAGAAAGTGGTAACCTTTTCACAGATTAAAATAGCTCAGAAACTAACTAGGGGGACATTCTAAGCTGTCAACTGGTTATTCACATGTCAAATGCTGAAGTAAGTGCATATAAGGGACCATTTCCAAAAAAAATAAATAAAAAGATACAAGGTTCTTATTTTATATTCTAGCTTGTCAATATTGGTAAGTTGAGTTCTTAATTTGTACAAAACTACAGACTTATTTATGATATCAAAATACTATCTAATTTTAACCAGTACTGCATTCAATATACCACATGTTTCACTAAAAACATTTCAGATGTGTTATTTTAATATTTACTTTTTAATTAAGACATTAACTCATATATAAAGTTTGAATTATAATCTACAATTTGATCCCAAACTTACTGACAAATTCATAAAATAGTAGTCCAATAAAATGTTGGACGCAAGTCAATAAATGCAATGACATGTTCTTTGACCTGTGACTTGTTGAGAAAGGGTTAAATACAAGCTGACAGTCATTACTTAAAGGAAAACACCGTCATTAAATAATTGGAAAAAATATATCAATGATTTCATAAACAGGAATGTTGAAGAAAATGGAACCAATATTCAAACCAAAGACAAAGTAACCTATATCATGACAACAATAAACCCACATGAAGTGTAAATGTATTGTAAAGATGGCTGACATGGGCATTAAATACTTTAAAATAAAATACAAAAACAAAGTTTTTTATATCCATACCAGCTATCTCTGTAATACAAAGTAAGCTAGAAACCTCAATATTTACAGCAAAGTTTTATGTAAAGGTTATTTAGTACAAGATTTTACATTTTCCAAGCCAGTTTTGCTTAAGTACAATGACATTTGTGAGCATTGAGACAATGTGTGCTTCCATATCCACAGAAGTTACTTCACCTTGCTTATTTTAATACTTAAACTTCCATTCCATAAAACAATATTTCATTATTACTGAAAAAAAAATTAATCTGAAGAGTCAATGGTAGAAAGGATATTTTTTACATTTTTCAGATATCCATCTTAACTTTTACCAACACATGCACACACAAAATAAAAGATGTGATCTATAAATTATTTTCTGCATATCATTTGAACTGTTGTCCTTCAGTAAAAGTATAAATATTTGCAAATTATTTCCAGAGTTTTTGTATGCAGTCTAACAAATACATAAAATCTAATACAAAGCATTACTATCACTCCAAGAAACACAATTTAAATGTAAAGTAAAAAAAAGCTGTACTTACTCGCACCAGCTGAAGGTTGGCTCGATTTTCGGCTTTTTCCAATAATGTTTTCCATTATACCAGACATTCGATCTCTCCTTTTATCTTTCTTGTTTCGAAGGGTACCTATGCATGTTTCTTCTACTACTTTTACACGCATTTTATGGATGTTCATTTCACAGTCTTTGAGACAATAGAAATTAATACAAAATTAGAAGAAATTTTAATGTAGCACACACTACTTAATAAAAATAAAAAACAAATACTTTAAAACACACTATGGTTTGTACAACCTTTCTTTCTAAAATAGAAGTAAAAAATGACCATTCAATACTTTTTTTGTTATCTTTATATAATTATAGATACTGAAAAACATAAATAAACAAGTTTGTTGTGATTTGTAGCATATATAAAATGCCAGTTTATAATGAAAAATTATGTAGCTGAATTAAAATAAGAGTAAATTGAGAAAGATTTTGCTTTGAAGTTTTGTAGCAGAAAAAAATCTGCACATTTCTACTCATATACTAACATATATCTTTTTAATGTTCACTTTTATTAAACTTACACGGCGTAGGCTAAAACAGCCAAAACAAAACCCAAGGGATTCATGTATAACCACTCCCTTATTTTGAACTACTAACCAGGAGAGACAGTAAGGCAGCTACCAGAACATACTATAACTAAGGTTTAATCCAACTCCTAGGTCTAAGTAATGAGATTACCAACAAAATTTATAAGAAATCAACAGCTAAAACTGTGGAACATTGTTCAACAGAATTGCATTTAAGCCCTCTGCCTTCTAAGCTAAAGCCTGGCAGTGGCAAATTCAATGTTGATGCTACTGGGGAAACATATCAACACCCTTCATACTGGAAGCTTTCTAAAGTGATGCAAAAAAATTGAAAAATTATAAATTTCTATATCTATAGCTGATCAGTACAAACAGTTCCCCTAAGAAAATAGCATCACAAAGACTTAAGTTCTAAAATGTCTCTGAAACCTGGCACACCTAGCCAACACCATTTGAAGATGGTACCTGTGTGCCAATTTGCTTAAAGCATAATTAACGTTTTCTCTGGTTCAAACAGAAAAGGGTGTTTTTTATAACATATTAAAGGTGAGGTACTATTGCTATTTCAAGATTTAAAATGTATGCATATTAAAGTAAAGTAGACATTATAATCATGATGTTCATGCAAATGAGTATCACTGCAAACTGTACTTAGATGTTTTATACTTATATTCAAGAAATTCAACCTCCTACACTATAAACAGAACATCAGAAAAGTATGAGAAACCTTTATAAAACTGATTTTCTCAAAATAAAAATATTTAATACTCTTTTCTTTCAAGATAAACAATCACAGTGAAGAAAAAAAAATAGTCTGAAGATAGAAAACTTTTACAATTAAACCCTCTGAACCTAACACTGATGTTATCTCAGTTTCACCTTTTGACTGTTTTGTTTGGAGATTTTTCAAGTGTTAGACACTATCAGTCTTTAGTTATTTAGTACTCACACTAATACACTACTTTGTTTATTTCTATTTAATAAATGTTAAATCAAGCACAAATAAAAGATTATCACTAGACAACAAATGTTAAGAAGGACTAAGGTATAATACATAAAGCAAGTCAAGACAAACTCTCAAAAAAGGTCTATGTTAACAAGTTACTTCTGCACTTCATTTATAGCATACATAATATTCATTATAACAGCAACAACTTACTTTGGCACTGGTATCCTTGGTTTCCAACCCCCCCAAATAATTAACTGGCAGTGATTACAGAACGTTACACAGCTGTAATGTTCTGGCAGAAAATGGTGGTTTCGAACAAAGACAGGCTAAAAGTTTGAAATTGAAACAAACATTTATTTCTTTTTGTACACTGGAAATGAGAAGGCAAAAAGAAAACAAAGACACTAAGAATATTTTGTTCAAAACTAAGAAGGTTATACCTCATGAGACAAAAATATTCCTGAAAAAATGTGTGCAAAAAAGGCATCCAGGTTTGCATACAGTACATTTGAACCTTGAGATGCATTTTTCATTCTTTAGCAGCTCTAATTAGAAACAGTTTTTCAATTATTTAAACTCAAAACATCAATTTTACTTGCAAAACTGAATAGAAACAGACCTTTCTTGATACCCATATTAACAGATTAGATAACCATTTCACAACATTCATTCATTATAAGAAAACATACAGGCTTACATACTCGATTTGACATTTTTTATTCCAAATTACTTTAAATGCAATCTTATTCTCAGCCTTGTTAACAGAACATATAACATCTATTCTACCTACCTCACCCTTGAAAAAGAAATCCCCACCTTACAGAACATTTCAACAAACAAGTATCCCATGCATGTTATTCAAGCTTTGACAGAATTTTTTTTCCTCATAAATTTGAATCCTTCCAAACAAAAAAACCTACATCACTGATAAATACCCAAAGAGATTGATCACTCATATTTTAAACAAGCAATATTTCCTACTGAAATAACAAATTTTAAGAATAATTGAAACATTTTATCCCCAAGTTCAGCTACAAATGATATTTAAATTACCATTCAAAGTATAAAATTATCCCAATCTATGGACTTATTACTTACTCTGTAATGCCACTTACACTCTTAAAATTATATGCAAATTACACCTACAACCATGTGAACATATGGAAGTATCAAGCAGAACTGGTTTTTTTTAAATCAAATACACCGGACTGCACAATTTGCTCACACAGTGGAAACATTAACCACCCATCATGATTGTGAATTTCAAAGTAATTTTATATGGATCATCAAATAAGGAACTTAAAAGAAAGCTTCTCTTTTAAATGAACTCCCAAATTTAAATTATAACACAGCTTCACTACAATTAAGTCTGTTCTAAATACCTGTACAATATTGTTGCATTATTCTATTCTCTGTCTATTTGATTGTATCTTAATTTATTTCACACTCTTGTGCTGCATTTTGAATACTTTTATAGTTTACATTTACAACATGTCCGTACCTAACAAATTACCATGTATAACATAGCTTTCCAGAGATAGAGTATGTATATTCCGAAACATCCAAGAATTAAATGTTTGTTTATGAACATGTGTCAAATATTCACTGTTGCTGCCTATTACTCATCATTAATCTTCCATTATTTATCAAATGAATAATGCTTTCAAAAACACTACATATTTTAATAAATATATAGAGGAGTGAAATTCTCAAAACAGTAAATACTCAGCAAGGTGAAGTGAGCCTGTTTTTGAATACAAAAATAAAATAATTTTAGTGCAAAAAAATAAATGCTTTCTGATAAAACAAATGGAGCATATGCACATCTGATAAAAAGCAGCTCAAAGTCTCAATACTAGTAATGCCTTCAGAAATAAGTTTCAATACTTAGTACCACTGAGTACCAGCAGAATTTTACCCCTTGGATATATATTTTACAACTGATTGGAAATTTACAACTTGTCTAAATAAACTTAAGGTTACATTTTAAAAGTTACTTAATACATTCCTTCCAAAAACTTCTTTAGAAATGGCATTTTGTTCTCATATAATATGATTTATTATAAATGTAGCAAAACCAAGTACTAAAGCATTAAAACTTCATTTTAACATGCTTGTAATAAATTACTTTAAGTGACAATAAAATTACAAACTTTAATAATCACCTTTTTATTTCTCTGTAAAAAACGCAGCCTTGTCTTTTCCTTAGCAACAAAACTTGGACATCTTTCAATCAAATTGACAGCTTGCTGATTCTTTACTCCAAACTGCTCGAGAACAGTAGCAAGAGCAGCAACCATGGCAAATGTTTTGTCATCTGCATTCTCAAAGTCCTTTCTTCAGAATCAATAGTTTTGTCAATGGTATAAAATAATTTAATAAGTATTATGTTCAACCAAATTAATTTAAGCAAATTTAAAGCTTGAACAATCAACTGCCCAGTTTTTATACTTAAATATGCAGGCACATTAAAAAACTTTTATGATACTAACAAGTTACAGGGACGTTTGAACATTCAGATGATTAAATTTATTAAGAAAGTAACAACTTTGATAGAACATTATTTATATTCATAAAAAACTAATCTAATATTTGTTGTATAATTAAACTTATAATAATAAAGTGAGAATCTTATAATAGAAATAATCTACCAGGAAGACTAACAGTACAAGAAACACCGTCAGTCACCTGAAGTTGGCCATTTCAGTCCTGGTTCCGGGTTATGTGTCATTATGGCCATTGTCAAAAAGAAAAGTAATAAAAGTTTTAAAAGACATGCAGCAAAATTGTAAAAATAATTTGTCAGGATGACTAAAGGGTAGCTCAAACAGCAGCGTTAGTCACCTGAAGTTTGCCTTTCTAGTCCTGGTGTCGAGTTATTTAATGTTACGGCCATTTTCTAATTTCAAATCGAACTAGAGAGATTGTGATTCTTAAAATGGAACCACATTAAAAAGAATAATGGTCTTTAAAAAAACTAAAAACTTTATCAAGGTGGACAATGTTACCATCACCAATAACAGTGTCTAATGTAACGGACAAACCTTGGGACCGAGCAGTATTAAAATGGTTCCGTCGTTGACAGTCGTAACGATAGCAAGAAAGTATAATGTGGCTCATAGTGATCTGAGTGTTAAACAAACTACACATTGGTGCATCAGTTTTAGATAAAACAAAACAATGAGTTACAAAACTGTGACCAATGCGTAGTCTAGTTAAAACAACTTCCTCCTTTCGATCCTTCCGGAAGCTAGAAAAAAAAACGAACACGGACGATATTTGGTAGGATAATAACGAATAATGTTCTACATCACTCCACTAGTTTAACCAAAATCCATAATTTTTTACACAGTTACAGAATAAAAATATTGTGAAAAATTAGTTACCGAGATATTTTTATTTTTTCAATAATTTCACTCTAAAAAATTGAAAACAGTGAATACATGCTAAATGAAGTTAAACAGCTTCGGTTCAGTTATTGTTAAGGGCAAAGCTAGACAATAAGTTATCTATGCTCTGTCCATCGCAGGTATCGAAACCCGTATTTTAACGTAGCGAGCCTGTAGACTGAACCAATAGTGGTGGCAGGAGAAATCAATAAACAAGTTTAAAAAATTGATATATTTTACTGTATATATCCAATTTCAGTTTGTTTAAAATTAAAAGACATGAAAACACGGGTCAACATCTAAATATATAATGAACCAATATATCAAAAGATGTTTCCCCTTTCAACCGTAAAAGCGTTATTATATGACAGTCAATCACAACATCTATTGACATGAGCGTAGTCCAGGACAGCGGTGAGTGCTACCAGCCGTTTACCTACACGCTGGTCTGAGTTTCAAACATGGGATAACAGCAGACATTATCAAAATGCTATAAGTAAAAAGAAACCAACCAAACCAATAATAATTAAATTTAAAAAATATCCAATAATACACCTGCAGGAATTATTGTTTGTTAATACATACATATCTTGTAATCTTATGAGACATAACGTTATGGTGTTCATAAAGTTAGTATTTTCATACTGAGAAATTAAATTAAAAGCACATATCTATGCATGAAGTTTTCACTACACTCTTTTAATATTCATGATGAATGACGTTGGTTCCAATACTTCCACGTCGTTATCGAGTGTTTGTCAACCATCTAATAATTCAACCGCTTTAAAAATAAAGGGAAATTGATGTTTCAGTTCATAGGAATACACTTGAGGTATTTATTAAACAGCTTTTAGCTCTTCAGAACATGCATCAAACTTCAACTCCTGTCAAACCGATCAAGATATCAACATGAAGTAACGTTTTAGATTCTTATACGTGCCATAATCAAACATGTGCTGCTCAACCGTTGAACGGTACCCCAGCGGAAACAAAAAGAAAAGAAAGCGATATCCTCTACGATACCTCTAGCTCTTTCACAATATTTCATCCTACACAAGCGCTTTAAAATAAAAAACTTCTAAGTAGCGTTAGTATCAGTCATATCAAAAAAAATTAGGGACTTATAAGGAAACACACAAGGACAATTAAAATATTCAACACTATCTCTTCGAATGTGTTACAAACTTATGCCAAATAACTACCAGTAATACAGAACTACTTGAAACAGTATTCAGCTAACCGGTAACAATCGACAATCGAGTATTTTGTTTTCGAAAACACCAAGAACAATTGGTTTAGTGTATAGTTACATAATGGATTAGTCATATGTGCTTCGTTCTTCACGCGCAATTCAAGCCCCAGGTTTGAGCGTTGTAGGTCCCCAAACTTTCCACTAATCAAAAACCAAAGAAAAGCATCAATAATATTGAACTAGTCATCAATAACTGAAGTAGTGTAATATTCTCTGGTGAAAGTTTTCCATGAACGAGTTCTTTAAGTCTTTATAACACTAAAATCTGGCACTCCATCCCTGAAGTTGGCAACATTGACGATATCCCTAATTATGCTTTAAAATAACAGTTTAAACAATCTCTAGCCTTCAAATAATCCGCTTATTATACTGTTCTTTGTTGTTGGAATTCACATACTACATCAATATTAAGTTTGTAGCAATTACATTGTTTTTCTATGTAAAATATACAGGCTGCCCAAGCGGTAATTAAGGATTAATTGCAATATTAATCGTATTTTTCTATGCGTTGTTAGTCCTTAATTAAGGGATAAAAATAAAGTCTTGCAACGATATGAAGAAAGAGACAAAAATAAATTAACAAACAGTGTTTCGAAAGGCGACGACGTTCAGATCCCTTTGGAAATTCGAAGGTTTAAATAAATGTAACTTTAGAATTTAAAAACAGATTAATTAAAGGTTTTAATTATTTTCCACTGTATGAATATGCTTGTCTACTACAAATATAAAGAAATGGTGATGCACTAGAATATAATTATTGTATGAAAAATATATAACCTCAGAACAACGCTAGTGTATAACGAACGAATCAATACATCAAGGTAAAAAGGTAGTCAAACATGGATTCTTCGTACAATAATTTTTTTTATTTGCTGATACAGTCGATTTCATTGGAGTTTTTCCATTTTTAATTGCACTAATACGAATTCGGTAAGGCTTTAAAATTTAGTTTATTTTGGTCAGTTGTTCAAAACTGAACATAAAACTTAATGTTTCCTACACTTACACTTTGTTCACGAACCATTGTTGATTCGAGAACCAAGGTTAATTTACTTACTTCTACACACGTGGCGTGTTGTATGTAACCCATATGTTAAGTGGCAGTTTTTGAGTCACTGACAGTGTGTCGCGATAAGACATGTATTTTTCTTCTTTTATTATTAATCTAGAGTGTGCGGCTCATAGAACGCTTCTGAGGTGTTGTTTGTGCTTAAAAAAAACCAAAAAACAACTTAGCTCATAGTTCCTTCATCTCCTGACCGATTCGAGATCTAATTGCAGTTTTGGGCTCGCAGATCAAACTCTTTCGATTGTTGTATTTAACGACATTCAAGATCTCGTAGATTAGTTTACTCTAATCCTGCCTAAAAGAATTTAAGATGCCATGGCTATTGAGAATTTCCTCTTGTTTATTTATGAACATAATACCTTAGAGAAAGCTTCGGGTTTAAAAAAGGAAACAAAAACCAAACCAAGTTATTAACAAAATGAATTTTACATTTATTGAAACATTTTAAATTAAGTGCATAATGATTTCGTTTTCAAAAAATTTTATAATAATTATTTATAAAGTATAAAAACATCTGTATTTTTTTCCTGTATTAAAAAATTTTTGCTATTCAGAATTTAATATTTGCAAATGTTCTTCAGTCTCAGATTTGGTTTCTTCATCTTCTTCACACAATCTTTGTTCTTTGTTATCTTCCTCTTCCTCCAAGTTGTATGGTTCCATTTCTTTTACACTGCTCAAATCTTCCTCAGTTACTGCTTTACTACCAATCTCCGACTCATATTCCGTATTACATTCTTTACTATACAAAGCTTGTTTATCACAATCTTCGCTCAATTCTTCTCTGGGCTGTATTTTATCTTTATTCAATTTTAAGAATCCTTTCTCAGAGATTTCTGCTAGTTTCTCCTCAGGATGCACAACTTCTTCAAAGGGTTCAACATGTTCTACATCTTTTTCTGTATAATTTTCAACAGAAAATTCCAGTTTGGCTTTTCCTTCAGTCCCAAGATATTCTTGTTTTCCTTTCTTTTCATACAAAAGGTGTTCAGTGTCTTTGTATCCCTCATCTTCAACTTGCCCGATTTCACCAATGACTTCACCTTCAAGATCACAGTCCTGATGTTCTTCTTCTGACTCATTTTCCTCATCTCCAGACTCCTTGAGGTTTTCATCTGTTACTGAGGCTATGAAGTAAAATTATACTTTGAAACCCTTGTCTCATTCTGATTTATAATATAAAGAAGAATCAATATACAATAAGAAACATTGGCTGACATATGCTGTGTAAGTATCATTCTATGAAATGTGAATGTTATCACAAAACCTGTTGTTTCTTCACTTTCATCTACAAAGTCTATTGGTCCTTCAGATACTGATGAAGCTACAGAGATGTAGCTATTTGGTCGAGATTGAATGTCATTCAAGTTGCTAGGAGAAGGGCACAATCTGTGACAAAGGCGATGACTTTCATGAAGAAAATGAAGCTGCTCTCTTGAAGTATGAAGTTCGTCATGCATTCACAGTCTTTCTTCTTCCCTCTCTGAGACATACGACTATATGATAGGAAGAGATATAGGAGTTAAATGAACTTCAGTATATTAGTTAAACAAAGATAGATTTATCAGGAAATTAGAAAGCAAAATATGACTTACAATATATAAGTACAAGTACACAAATTCAAAAAAAAAGAAACAAAAAGCAGAAAATTATAATGTTCTTTTTTGAAACTGTAACTGTTTAAGACTTTTCTTGTTCTTTATATTATTGTGTTCACTTTCTCAATTAACTTAAACAATTTTTGACCAGCTTGTGGTTTCAATTTTACTTCTGGACAAACCTGATCAATACTTTGGGTCCTTAAAATCTATTTTGTGACAGTTTTTTTTGGGTTTTTTTTACTGGCTATACAACTATATACAAAAGAAATTAATAAATTGTCTTTTTTATTTATTTTTACAGTGCTTATTTTTTCAAAGGAAACTAAAGAGAATTTAATTATATCTGTTGTTTTTTTAAGTTAAAACATTCATTTATTAATTGATACTTAGTCAAATAATAAATATAATTCAATAGAACAAATTTAGATTCTTTTTGGAAAATGATGAATTCATCTTTTGAAATAGCAGCAATTGTTATAACGAATGATTTCCATTTCCCTTGTTTGTTGAAAAAGTAACACATTAAATAAAATAAAATCTCTCTTCAAATATTAGTTGAAGATTGTTTTAATCAGGTATAAAACATTGTAGTCAGTCATAAAACATATCTGGTTATAGGTTAAATACATCCACAACTTCTTAAACACACAAGAATGTTTTAAAAAAACGTCTCTACAAACAATACCCATCTTTCTATGCTTTTACTATCATTGTTAAATTGGATGATTTTATGATTAGATAAATTCTATAAAATATACAACATACCAAGAGTTGAGTCAAATATCTATTTATAGTGCTAGATATATTGATTAATTTTGGCAAAGGTAAACTAAGTAACAGGCCTGTCTTCCTTGCAACAACTGAAGTTTCTGCATGAGTGTTATTGCTTTCTTCCCCACAACTGTAAGCAGCAGAATTATTAAATCATGAAATAAGTAATAAACAAGCTACAATATTAAGAGAACATTTAATATTTCCTTACCAATAAGGTTCTCAAACCTTACAGTTCTCTTTACACAAACACAGGCTGGCTTAAACATTTTGTACTGTTACATTGTGAACGTAATTAAAAAGGAGAAAACAAATTGTATAATCCAGCCTATGTTTGTGTAAAGAGAACTGTAATAATGAAAACAAATACAAGTTATAAATCAACTTTATTTTGGAAACAAAAAAAACAGTTTTATACCAGCATTTTGTAATTCAATAACAAAAACACCCAAACATACATTTTCAAATATATGGGAAAATGATAATCTCAAAGACTCAACAAATGTTATTTTATTGTAAGAGTGGCCTTTGTTGTTTTTGCTCAACCATACTAGCAATCTAGTCCGTTTGCTGCTTTATTTCATTACAGAGAATCTCATGCTACATTTATCGAATAGCGATCAATCAGAAAACATGCGACTCAAATGAAAATAGCTGTTTTTGACAGGAAAAGGATATGTGAAAAACTGTTTCACAATTAAAGACTTGTATTTCTTAAACTAAAGAAAATACTATATAGTCATATCTTCACAAAATTTCTTTGCTTAACTATTAATGCTGAAATATTCTGACATTAACAAGAGATTCTATTTCATTACAAACTTCTATCAAGTTGTTTTTCAAAGCTAGTACTCACCTTCTCCACTACAGGCATTAAACATGTCATCTTCAGACACTCTTAGGCCTTCATTTAATACTGAAGTAAGTTGATTAGCTGAAATATAGTTACATGCATTACACCTGTAACAACAAATTACTTATCACAGTTTTAACACTGAAATTTATACGAGATATTATTACATCAGCATTAAAGACTCCAGTGCTACTGTAAATGACAACAAAATCAAAAAGTACAGAATAATTTTCTTATCAAAACTACTTCAAAAAACAAATACTTCCAAAAATCATGGTATGTTTAAAGTTAGTACCAAAATTAGTATCTAACAAGTCATTACAGAAGTTAATATGTTTCAGATGCTTAAAATAAAGTTACCTTTTAAAATATATTTTATTTCTTAATATTTATTTCCCTTCATACAAATCTAAGAGCACAAGTTAACTACATTTGTAATTTTTGTCTCTAAATGATCTGCATATTTTATAAAAAGAAACACACTCAGCAAATATAACTTGCCTGTGGCCACGTTTCTTGTAAACAGGTTTTGTACACGAAGTATTGGGCTATGGGTGACTTTGGTGTCTTCTCAGCCTGACATCAGATTGTTGTTGTGGAACTTCAACAGCAACTTATCATCCTGTTTCTGGCGCAACACAAGAATGTCCTCAAGTAATACCACATGCATCTCAATAGTTTTTTGTTTGTGTAACCTCCAGGTCAATGGACCCTCGTGGATCAGCTTATGCTTTGTTAAATCAAGGTGCTGAAAAGACAGAATTCACAAACAAAATAGTTTTTTCAATTTAACGGTTAATAACCAAGAATAAACATTGGTTATTACTTCATGCATACATATTTCTTACTATTATCTATGACAGTTGTCTATCATGTTTGCATTTAATTAATCAAACCTCCATAATTTATTTTATAAAATTATTTAAAAGTTGAATGCAAATTTTGATAATATCTGGTATTTTTGTAAATTATTACAACATACATACATATATATTATATATACTGAAAATTCTCCCAGATGTATTCTAGGTTTAAACAAGACCCACTTTCTTATTACTTACTCACTTACTTACAAATTCCTTGAATATTTTATTGGACAGAAAACTCCAAATGTTTAATACAACAGGCAAAAGTGCATATACACTCAGATTAACTGATTACTTGGGTCTTTATAACTAGAACTAATTTATGAAGTACTTTTTATACACATACACAGAAAAACAAAACATTTTAGTACATTACAACTGCATTGTCTACATACTATTATCAAGTTTAATAAGTACTACTATTGTAATGTTGAGGTATTCCTTCCTTCCATAGAAAAAAACAGCATAATGACTTATCTACCTTGAAGATATACAACTACATACTTTGATCATGAAAATGCTTACATGATAAGCTTGAACAATAGGTGCTTTAACTTTCTCAATGGCACTTCTGTTCATTTTCTTTTGAAGTTCACCAAGTCTGTGTTCATTCTCTGATTCTTTAACAGCTTGATTGACATGTGCCAGGATTTGTTTGCTACAGTGTACTGCCTGCAGTAACCTCCTATGTTCTTCAGAATTCTCTGTGTAATAATATTCAGTAAAAGAAATTCATGGAGGATACATACATACATGTGTGTGTGTGTGTGTGTGTGTGTGTGTGTTTAAAAAAAAAGAGAAATTTAGTAGTTGTAAACACTTCTTATTCTCAAGTATTTCTAACTGAAGTTTTAAGATTTAGACTAACACACTACTAGGATATTTTTTAAATTGTGTTTTGCCATATTGTCTCTTATGATGGAAAATATATCAAGCACTTATATGAATACTAAATGAAAATTTACAAAATCTCATTGCAAGATATTTATCATCATGACCATTTGCATCTGCATAGCAGTCTTTATAATATTAATGATATTAAATCACATTACACTTGTTTCTTATGTACTTCTGTCATGTCTTGAACAAACAGAATATTAAAAAATTCAAATATACACTCCATAATTTGTACATATTCCATTTAAAGATGTTTGAAAGCAATGAAACAGGATTTATACATCATTAAACATGGCACAGGATTTAGACAATTTTGCACTTAGAAGATTTAGTACACAGAAGCAAAATCATTTACCTATATAAACTTTAAGGATGTCACAACTGATGGTTTATAAAACTAGTGTAAAAAAGATACAAGTTTCAGTCATTAAAACAAATTTTGTTGTTTGAGCAATTTTCTAACTAAAGCACAACTTGACAACTGCACACTAAAAAAACCACCCATTTTTCAAATATAACACAACAAGTTTGGACAATAAGAGTGAATCACTTACCACAGTTTTGTTTAAATGAACTTGCAACACGGCATCATGTTTAAAACTTTTTGAAACTATTAAACTAAATAGTGAGTTAGGGTTAATAAAATCATTATTTGTTACTGGCTTAGTGCTCTAAAAAGGTTTGTTGTCGAAACAGTGCGGAAACACTAGATCAAAAAATCTTGTTTTCAAGCGCATGTTAATTATAGTACAAACTTCAAAAATCAGTATTTATTAGCTCATTAAGGTACATAAACAATCAATGCTTACAGATACATTTTTATGTCACAGAGAATTATAACAATTTAATTACACTACAGATTATATTACAGGGTTTAAAGAGGCAGATGTAAAAGTACATGAACTGACAAGCTATTAAGGTACTTCCAATGCAAAAATTACAATATTACACAAACACACACAAAAGCACAGTTGATGGAATATTTCATACTTACGTGGTGTATATTTTGCACTATTTTCTAAAAGAAGAGGGTATTTGGTTAGTCTCTGAAAGCCTGTAGCAATAATGTCTTTTAGCTGTAACCTTCTACAGAGATGATTTGCTTCAGCATCCTACAGTAAATCAAATATACAATAAAAATATTTACCATAATATAAAACTGTAGTGCTCAACAATAAATCTGACTTTCTGAAACATGCTCAGTAACATGATACTTTTCCAAGGTCACAGAGTAAAGTGTTGCTGTTCCAATATGATTTACAAACAAGAATCTTACTTGTATTAATACTGCAGACTTTTATTGTACATGTATTAAAATATGTCATGGCACATAATTTACAGATTACTATAGCGTACAATCACAAATTTTTTCAAGTCTCCAAATCCACACGAGTGCATATATGAATTCTAATTACATTTTCTACATCAAATTGCACAAAACTACAATTTACAAAAGTTTTAATTTAACTTAACAATTTGGAAGATATATTGTGATGTTTCTTAACCTTGAACCAGCCAATTATAATATTTAATACAGTAAGATAACACAAAATTTTGAGAGGTTTGGATTATGTTCAAGTAAAATGAGGTTTAAGGATAAACAAATAAAACTATACAAATTTTTTTGTTGAGAACAATATGAATACATAAAAACACCAGTCTTACAGATAAGAACTGTGCCAGCTTTTGTTCCTTCTTCTGCTTATTCTTAAGTGCTTCCAGAGCAATCGACTGGTTACGACAAAACTTAGCTGCTGCACTCTTGATTTCTTTACCTGAAGATCCATCAAGCTATAGAGAAAAATAACACATTTCTGAATAAAAATAACACTCACGTAAATATTCTTACTTCCACTGAAATTATTTTAAGAATGAACTGTATATGTCTAAAACCTATAAGCTAAACAGAAGTTAAAACAAACTAGTAAAACAGTTTTAGTGTTTTATTAGTCTTTGCAAGCATTAGATTCGCTAGGCACAATCATGATAAAAAAATCAGTAAATACATTTGTTGAGCTTTGTTATATAAAACTTTAAAATACCCCAGTTAGAAAAAAAATAATTTCAAAATGTATATTCCATATTTAAGAGAAACACAAAAATTAGGTCTAAAAAATCCAGATTTAAAATAGGGCAAATTAAATAACAGAAATTTAAGTGGAATAGACCTATCATCAATACAAATGTGAGGACAAGATCAGACCCTTTACAAGTTTTATCTTTCCTCTCAATACAAGTATTTTGCTATATCTTAATAAACAATGAAATATCTAAAGTGATCTAACCCAAAGTTGTATATTAAAGATCCATGACAATTTGTGGATTTTATTTACTACTGAAATTAAACAAAATGCCCAAACACTGGCAGTGGATATGTGAATTCTAAATGCCAAATACTGTATAAATGTTATCTGACAGAAACTTGTATTCTGAAATTCTGTAAGCATCAGGAAAGTTGAAGTTTTGTGCCTCCTACAACTACACAAAATCTCAATCACCTGAAGGTTCAACATCACATTAACTTGACATCATCTGGAAACCAATTCAATAAATATGATTCTGTGCAAGAAACAGACATTAACTCAAATAAATAAATAAATAAAAGATATCAGAGCAACTTGATTACATCAGTAAAACTCACCATTTCCAGCATGATGTCTCCAACATCACCAACCACTGGCTGTTCCCGCCTGTGGGCTTTCATTTTATTGTTGAACCTACTGTGGATCTCCAGCATCTCCTCCAAGTTAGGAAAAAGAAGATATAATTGGTCTGATGGTAGAAGCTGTTCCTGCTGCATTGGTTTGAAAAACAGCCTATCTAACACTTTCAGGTTCCCGGACATGGGTGTGTTCCGTATGGAAGAGCTCTGAAGAAGTAATAATTTACTTAAACTTTCAAATTTCTAAAAACTTAACTCCACCATCATGTCATGCAAACAAGAATTTCATATTTTCAACCACTTTAAGAGCTATGATTTTCTTATTCTATTAAAGAACAAAATATTAATATTAATAAACTGTATGCACTTTGTACACACATAAAACTAAGAAAACAGAAACTATGAAATACTAATAGAAAGATACATAAACAAAATCTGAAATTATAAATATTAAACAAAAGTGATCAAACAGGTTTCAAAAATCTATTAAATCCAAGAATTTTATCAAAATACCTCTATTGTTGTCAAATTACAGCAAAACCACATCAATCAAATACTATAATAAATGTTAACTATATTCTTCTAAGGTTTTCACATACACTTCTACATCTATCTGCTTCACAACAAACCACTTTTTATTCTAGTCCTTAAGATACACAGAAATATTATAAAAATTGTTAAAAACAAATGGGTTACATGCTGTAAAATCAGACTTTTAAAAAAAGAACAAACATTTATAACTACACCCACCAGATGTCACTTGGCAAATATAGTTGTGTGTGTAACACAAGTAAATACAAATTATAAATATATCAACATCACTAATTAGTGATGAAATTAATCTAATGTAATCTAAGCCATAAAGCAGATTATGTCTCTATGTCCATTTGTAAAGACATATTTCTAATTTTCTGATATTATCTCTGAAACTTTCAGGGGGTCCTTGGAAATTAAGAAGTGCTCACTGGTAACTTATAAACACTAGTGTTATCACATCAGATGCCTTCTCAAAAGCATCCAAGTCCCTGAAAACCAGCAGTTCTTGAAAGAAAAATTTAAACTGTAGCAGAGTCTAATTTCAGGCATTTATTTAAGTCTTTTATTTCATTCATTTTCTATTTTGTAAATTTTAAAACTTCAATTTACCCCCTTCCTTCCCCAAGCTATTGAGGTATCACCCTCTCATGAAGGCAAAAAAACATATTCTGCATCTAGTGTAGGTACCTCTGCTCGATGGTTAAATGAACACAAACCATACAACACAAAAAAATAATTCTAAAATATGTTTACAAATTCTAAAGAAAAAAATAGAGTATCCAAAAGTCACAAATGTGTAAAAAAGTAACTGCAGAATCAGCACTCAAAACTTTTTACATCTAACTTTCAAACTGCTGGTGAAATGCTAAGGCAAGAAATTTAACAACAACAATAAAACTGGGAGAGAACTGTGTGTTTAAATCCATAAAGTCCTTAGATGATCTAACATCTGTCATCTACATTTAACTGCAGATACTACAAGTCATCCCAGAGGACCAATTAAAATGCTAAGTACCCCCACAAAAAAGTGTAATCACAAATTTCACCAACCCTTGTATTTTAAGACAGATAAAATAATAAAACTATAGTATTCTTCTGTATAATTTACAAAACACATTATATGAACTCTTAATCTAAACCCATGAATCCAAAGTTAAATGACCATGAGTGCAAAATAGAACTAAATTATCCATCCATACAGTTCAATACTTTACAGTAAATTAGTCCAATTATTAATTATTCCATATTTCGCAAACTAGTTGGACTGACTAGGACTAACAGTTACATGAAGTTAGTTTTTAACTAATTTTATCGAAGCTGTTATTATTTAAATCATTCCTTGTCAGTTGAAATGTTCTGATTTATACACACACAACATATTATCTATACAGAAACCAAAGTTTAATGATAAAAGTATGAAGACAATGGAAACAACATTTAACACTTCAGATGACAACAGCGATTTAGTATTTCAACATTCAGACAGAAGAAACACTCTATAATTCAATGTGAATCAGTAAAGAATGAGCTAAGAAATAACATCATGGATTGACTACAACCACCTACTTAACAGTTTTAACACCAGAGCTACATCCTTTCTACAACACACTCACAATGTTAAAACAAATAAAAGTTATAAAATCTTAGTTATACCATCCCCAAATTGTCTTATTACTATTCAACCAGGTTCAAAAATCCTTCTTTGGCTATGTTTTCCAACTGATTGTACTATCACTCATGAAGAATATACTGCCTCAGAATACCAAGTCACCCAATCTAATAAAAGTACAAGTGCTGTCATGGTTAATTATGTATTTTCGATGTCAAAACAAAATCTAAATCTCTTTACTTTCACTTCAATCACAACTCCTAAAACTCCTTTCTGCACAATTCACAAGATTGTACAGAGTTAGTTTCAAACTAACTTTATTATCATCATACCTCAAAGTTTTACATTATACAAGTTTCAATTTCTTCAAAAAATCTTCAAATAAAAATACTTAAACTTTGGTTCTATTGCCATGTGATCATGAGCAAGCACAGGTTTTGACCTTTTGTCTCTATTACTTGAATATATTCATACTTATATACTAGTACAGTAAACACTAGTTATCTGTCCTTAGTTCAAATTCTACCAGATTAACAAAAGATCAGAAAAAAAAATAATAATTTGCTCATCACTTGACAGTAGCTATGCCTATCGTCTTCTTACTTGGACATATTACTTCAAGCAACATGTACTTATTTTATTGAAACGTTTATAACTAATAGAAAGAGTTAATTTAAACTACAATTTCCCAATAGTTTTTTTAAAATTGGTGCACAGTATTCATTTCAGTGCATTTCAAACACCTGAAGCAATGTTTGCAGATTTTGTCCTTACTAGCACTTACTGTCTTTTGTAGGCATACATATTTGTAAAATACAGTTAAATTGTATTTAAGTTTTATTTTAATATTTTAGTTTACTAGGTTTTAGCTATTTTTGTTTTAAATTTCATATTTGATAGGTTTGATAATTTTGAATACAACATAGAAACTTCACCTCAGTTTGTGATGGTTAACTTACTACATTAAGCATAAAAACAGTTTGCTGAAACGTATTTCTGCAAAAAGTACGGTAATGCCTGTTGGTGTGCATTAAGAAAAAGGTAAAACTAATGACAGAAAAAATAAACTAAGTGAAAATGTAAATACCTGAAATTGCAAATAAAACCAAAAGAAACTGAAGGATTATTTATTAAAGAGTTAAAAAATGTGTACATACTTCTGTTTCTTTGTTTCAAATATTTAATTGTACTGTACATAAATCATAATAGTTACAGTAAGTAATATGATAAAGAAAATGAAAATAAACAGTTACTTAAAAACTTTTGATATTAATTTAGGACAGCGTTTTGCAAAACTATTCTAGGTATGCTGCTAAACTGTAAATGTATGGCATCAAGTATGCTTTTCATGACATTTTAAAATAACCAAAATTATTTAGGCAAAAGTAGCCTTATCCTAACACAAGGAATCAGTAGAGTATATGGGGAATGCCTGTATGCATGGTGACACTCACATGTCCTCTTTTCAAGTGCAGGATCAGATAAGCATGTTGCAAATTTAACATTATTTTTCTAGTGTGCCATGAGCATAAAAAGTTTGAGAGCCACTGATTGTGGAGGTTCTAGACCTTACAGAAATGAAAAAACTGTGTTAAGAAAGTTTTTATACTTAAAAGATAAAAATTACCTTCCATTTCAACTATTTAAAATCTGAGTATCAAAAATTAATAAAATTAATAAATATAATAATTATATCTTTAGGAATATTATATATATACATATATATTATCAGCAAAACACCCTTCAAGTATGTTAACTTAGTATCTTCTCTACCTACTTCTCTATGTTTCTATGCTGTGTTTAAATATACACGATACCACTCACACTAGCAAAACAGCATGACAATTACAACTACAAACCTATGGAAATACAGGGGTATCAAATTGTAAAACAACTTTAACATCTTCCAGACACCACAACTGCACATGCAGTGAAAGTAGCAACCACATCATTCTGATTAAAAATTTCAAAATCATTTCACCTTCATCATCCAATAATAAAACTTTTAATTATAGAAAAACTTATTGTAAATTAATTTCCAACTCTAAATAGTAACACAACACCAGTTACATTTGTTCTAAATAACTTGTATAAATCTGATAGAGTTTGGTTTGATTTGGCTTTTGCACAAAGCTACACAAGGACTATCTGTGCTAACCAACCCCAATTTAGCAGTGTAAGACTAGAAAGAAGGCAGCTAGTCATCACTACCAACTGCCAACTCTTGGGTTACTCTTTTACCAACAAACAGAGGGACTGACCATCACATTATAATGTCCCCATGGCTGAAAGGGCGAGCATGTTTAATGTTACAGGGATTCGACCCCCCTTCTGATAGAGAAACTGTATTACTGTAATATTTATATTGCAACCTATACCCATCCTAACATTTATTACTTATTTCACTTTTTTTTTTGAAATGTTGGAACTTTCTGAATTTTAAAAAGTGTTTGCATGTTTTATCTTGTTTAACATATCTTGCCAAAGATGAAGTACATGTTTATTCCAAAGTGTTCAAGTATTAAATGTCTGTTACCAACTCAAGTGGTAACATGTTTGATGTTAAATTTACATTTATTCATCATGTAAAATTTAAATACAGTAAGCAGTTTGTAGTATTAATTTATCATACTGATACTGTAACATAACATAAGTGATTAAATTATCCATCTCACCATTTATCACATCTTGACATTTCTTTTCTTCGGGCTTCATTACATGTAGAACATTAATATTCACATTTTCTTGCCATCTGGGAGGATCGTTTTCTGCTTCCAAGTCTGAATCATCAAACTGGTGAACATGAGAAGACAAAGAAGACCCTGAAGAAGGCAATGGTCCAGTGGAAGGAACGAATCCTGGAACCAAGTCAGCAGGTGTTCCTCCTGGAGTTTTGTGTACCATTTCTAGAGAGTTGCTTGGACTATCAAGACTTCCAAGAAAGAATACCTCCAGTTTTAGTGTAATTCGAGTAACATCAAAATAGCACAATTAACACATGATACTAACTATGATACTCAGACAGCATTACAAATGCCTTATGATTATTCGTATAATAGAATTCAATTATAAACTTTTACAATTTTGTCATCAATGTGCTAATAATATAATTTAACATTTTTTTGGGAAAAAAAAGCTCAATTCATATATTTTGTTTCCATTATATTATACTTAATAGGAATGACTCTAATTTAAATGCACTGTTTTTTATACAAAATCACACACTTTAAAATATGGATTTGTATTTAAACTATTCCTTTAGTTCTTTTGTAAATTGCAATTTTCATACCAATTAACATTTGACCAAACCTAAGATATTGAAAAACAATGCTAAAATCACAATGCTCAAGAATTCAAGTTCTATAATAAGCAAAGATCCTACATTACTACAAGGTAATCTCTGGCTGTAAAACACTGAGATAATATAACTAAAATTACAGTCAATCTTACAATATGACATCAAGAGGTTTGGTAAATTTATTAATATTTAATATAAACATAACCAGTACTTAGTGAAAATAACCAAAATGCAGTATTAACTCATTTCTTTATGTCCATATTCAGTTTATACGAACATATTACTACACCAGTTACATAACATTCTATACCTGACACCACTTTTATATTCAATGAATTCTAAAAATTATGGTTAAATTAAATGCTTAAAAATAAGTACCATAACTCTTCAAACAATCATCATAAACTTTTGTCACCTCCAAAGAATCAAGTTTGTACTGCTGCCCACAATGCAATATTAGAACTATTTTGTTGTTTTTTTTTGGCATGTATTGTCATTTCTAATAGTATAATTTTAAAAGCCACATTGTTAAGAAAACATCTCACAGTAAAAGTCTCAAACAAAACCAATATATTTAAAGAGTTTGTGATTATCACAATATTTACCTTTAGATAAGCTTGAATCAGAAGAGCTTCCTGAATTGTTGAGGTCTGAAACATTCTTCTCGTCAACTTCTGCATCACTGAGGTACAAAATCAATTTTAAAAAATTAAAATAGCAAAAAAAGCTGCATATCTGCAATTTTGTTTTTCATATGTTGTTCCAACTTCTACAAATGAACAATAAAAGAATTTCAAACCTTTTGATCTTGAATATTTGGGTCACCCGTTTCCTTAAAGGTACTCGACTTTTCTCTGTAAAATAAAAATCAAAAAGAGAATAGTGTGGTCAGCATACTGTAAGACTTACCAAACGGATAAGCCCATAAATGGATAAAAGTTCTAATCTTAAAATGAAGTCCAATGTCATTATTATTATGGCATGAAACTTGAAATTAAATGTACAAAATCTTATTGATGACAATATATATGCATTTTTACACCAGCAGTTTTCCATTTATTACTCTTAAGTAACAAAACCTGAAATTTTTTTTTAAATCAAGGTATACCTAGAATATTACCCTATTTAATTTTCATGTTATGTGAATAATTAAGAGCAGTTGGGTTAAATGTTTAGAAAATACGTCTGTCTTTTGAGCAAGATAAAGATAAATGGAATTATAAACATCATACTGCAGCTGAAAATACAATAAAAACTATGTTAATAATTTATACATGGTATTACCTAAAAGATATTAGCCTATATGAATCAAAACAAAAATCAAGAGAAAAATAATACTTTCATGTAATTACTTTAGGTTTATTTCTACCACTGCATACCTATTTCAGTCTAACACTTGTAGAGCTGATGTAGAAAATAAAAATCTTAACATTTACATCATGATAAATTTAGTTACTTTTACTATACAGTCATGTAATTCTAAGTTTAAGATAACTAAAAAACTTTGCATATGACCAAGCTAAAATATTGTTATCACACTAATTCCATTTAACTAGGAAACAGCATTATAATGATTCTAGCATCACAAAAAATTAATCTACAAAACAAATACATAAACAGATATTAGTAACAAACCTTACAAATCATACTACAATGAAACTATTAGTTGAACAATACTGTAAAAACTTTTTTTTAATACATGATGTGCAAGTCCTAGCTTTGTGAAATTTTTACCCTGTGTGCATGTAGATTTGCAATAGGAGTCACAATTTTACCAATTTGCCTCCATTTCCATTGCCAGCTTTATTGTTTTCCATTCTCAGGGTGCAGATACAGTCAAATATTTCACATGCAGATCAGTATAAATATGACAGTACTGTCTGTTATATGTCTATGTAAATACTTCACAGGGTGTGGATGGTTTTTCAACAAAACTAATATGGAGGTTCATTGGATCCATGGACAAATACAAAATTTCCATTTTGCAGGCGTTTTTTTTTTAAAAACTTTATGCCAAATTTGAAGATCCACCAATAGGAGCAAAGTGGTTAAGTCCATGAGGAGATACATTCAAATTTACAGTTTCAAGTTTTGTGTTTTGCTGTTTTTATGGACAATATGTTGTTTTTAAATTATACATACAAAAAATAACTTTTCACGTCCCAAGCTAACCTTTCATTAATCACAAATTTACATAACTTCCATCCAGGGTATGGATACCCCTGCTAATAAATTTATGAAATGTTCATTTCTGCTAACAGCAATTAGATGTTATTAAACTAGTCATAAATTCAAAATTCTAAAGGGCCAAAAAGGAGTTTATTATCTATCAAGGATGTCCCTTCTGGCTCCAAATTAAAACCACCCTTTTTATATTCATGTATTAATTCAATCTTTTCTTGAATTCAGTTAAATTTTATGCCTCCACTGCCATTGAAAGCAGCTCATTCCAAATCCCAAAGACTGTTTTGAAAATAATACTGTCTAAACTGCAGACAACTCCTACACTGCCAAAATTTAAGCTTATGACTCCTTGTTCCATTGTTTTCATTGCTAAACACAAAACGTTTGATGGATCTATATTACAAATACCATTAAACACCTCAATTAAATCCCACCTGATCCTTCTCCTTCCCACAGAAAACAAGTTTAGAAATTTTAGTCTCTTTTCTAATGACCATCCCACCATATCAGGTATCATCCCAGTGGCTCTTCTCAGGACTTTCTCCAACAATTAAATGTCCTTCTTAAGGAATAGAGCTCAAACTATATACAATACTCTAAATGAGGCCTTACAAGAGATCTATACAGTGAAACAATAATACCCCTTATCTTGTATTCAATATGTTTATAGATGCTACTCAAAATTACAGTAGCCCCATTTATAACTGCAATACTTTGTTTAGATGCCCTAAGCAATTTTTATATCACAACACCAAGATCTTTTTTCTTCAACCACAGTATTGAACTTATTCCCATGTAAATTGTAACAACAATTTGAACTGTGAAAACCCACATGCATCACTTTACATTTTGGACAGCTAAACATCATCTATCACATACTGGCCCAATACATCAAATGACTTAAATCTCCTTGTAAGTCTCCTGCACCTTTTATACAATTAACCAACCCCAAAATTTTAATGCCATCTGTAGACATCAATAATTTTGTGAGTCATTCAAGAGTCAATATCATTAATATAAATCACAAATGGCAAAGGATCCAGTGCAGAGTCTTGAGGCACACCACTGGTAACCGCGATCCAGTCAGATCTAATTACATTTATTACTACTCTAGTTTCTACTCTCCAGCCAATTTTCTATAACATTTAATAATATTTCTCCCACACCCACAGATTAATTTTTGTAACAAGTTTTTTGTGAGGCACCTTGTCAAATGCTCTCTGAAAATCAAGGTAAACCAAATTCACAGCATTTCTTTCACCAACTCTTGCAATGACATCCTCAGTGTCAGAAGATTTGTTAAACAAGACTTTCCCTTAGTGAAAATACAGTGGTTCCTTAATACTAATAAACAACTTTAAGTGAACATGCAATGCATCTTTAATCATATTCTCCAAAACTTTTCCAATTATTGATACAAGACTAAGTAACTTATAATTGCCTGGAAAATGTTTATTACTTCCTCTAAATACTGGACAAACATCAGCCAATTTTCAGTCTTCTAATACTTTTCCACTACAAAACAAGCTATGAAAATATTAGCTAGTAGTTCACAAATAAAGTCGTTAAGTTCCTTTAAAATTCTAGAATACAATCTGTCTGGTGCAGGAGGCTTGTGAATTTTTTAGGTTTCACAACTTTGTACCTGCACCTTACTTCATAAAAATTGAAGAGAAAATATAATTTAATAACCAATGCCATCTTCCAAATATCACTTTTTTTTGTATGAGGCTCAAATCCACCCTATCATATTGCTTATCCATCACATACCTAAAGAATTCCTTATTGTTTAATTCGCAGCCAACCTTCTTTCCTTTACAGTGTTTGCCCTTTTAACTTTCTTTTTAACCCGGTCTTGATTTCCTATAGTCCTCCAAGTCATTGTTTTCAGGAAGCTTAAATTTATTGAATCAGTTATGTTTATACACTGACTGAACAACGTGGCGTTTGGATTAAACTAAGCAGTGTTCTGACATCGAGGATTTCCCTCATCACATGGCCAAGCTAGCTAAAGATTTCACATGAGTTCTACGAGCAAAAACATCTGGTGGCCAAGAAGTACTGGATTTTTTATATATCAGTACATGTTGCTGTGAATTGTGTATCACAGTTATAAGAGTCATACATTATTGGTAACATGATGTACATGTATTGGACCATGTTTCACTTGAATTTAACCAACATGTACAGGTTCCTTAATTACAGCGTGTGACCAACCTTACGTAATACATATATATATACATACTTCGTCATTGCGTGGACTCTCTTACTGCAAGTACAACAGCCTTTTGTAAGCATTTTATACTGAATGATCACAGTATAAATACGAGTACAATAGCCTTTCACAAACGTTTTATACTGAACGATTACAGTAAATAAGTACTACAAATTATCTTAAACAATTTGTATTGAATTAAAGTTAATATTTCATGATAAAATATAGGCAAAATTTACATTTCCAAGAAAATAGCTATGTTGAAAGTTATATTGCAACGTATTTAATGTTTGATTTGGTTATCTGGCAGTCTACATTTTACAACAATTAATCAATGTACATGTTTACAAGATCTAATCAAGTTTCCAGAATGTAAAAGCTCTGCAGATGTTATAGGATTAAAACAGAATTGTGTGTTACACAGCTGATTGAAACTACTCTTACGCGACATAAATTATGAAGTTTTTCTGAGAGTTGTACTATTCACAGAAAACAAGAGGAGATCCTCAATAGTTGTGGGAACTTGAAATTCTTTGTGGAAATATTAGAGTATATTAAATCATGACTTCTTTTTTTATTAGCTATATTTTTGTGCGCTAGCGTGGGGTGCACGTGTACCCGATTCGATTTTATTATTCATCAACGTCTTTACAACAACCTACCCTCAAACTGAAATTGTTTTAGGCAGGATTAGAGTAAATTAACGATACATTGGGCGCGGTCACATACAACAATAAAAACGTTTGACCTCCCGAGTTCAAAATTCTAATTAGATCTCAAATCAGTCAAGAGATGACAAAGCTACAAGATAAAATGTTGTACTTTATAAAATTACATAACCAATGTAATTGGTTATTGGTGGACCGCAGGGTCCACGTTTCTAGTCCTAATTTCTCCAAGCCCGTTCCCTTGGCTGTGGTTTCGCTAGATAGTAGATAGGGACAGTGGGAATCTCGTTAATCCATTCATGCGCGTCACTAATTAGATGACGAGGCATTTGGCTACCTTAAGAGAGGTAGCTGATTTCTCAAAGCCTGTTCCCTTGGCTGTGGTTTCGCTAGACAAAGCTACAAGATAAAATGTTGTACTTGAAAAAACAAACAAAGAACCGTTATGCCGCAGCTAAGAAACTTCAATCAAGATTTGTGTTCAAGAAACACAAACATTTTAGAGGTGAGGTAATATCTTCCACACAATCAAATCAGACCCTTCTGAACAAGATCTGACACCCAAGCAGACTCCTCCTAGACCATTAAGAATAAACAAATGACGAGGGCTACTGAGAGCTGAGGATTTAATAAAAAAAATTTAAAAGTTTTATTTTACGTCGTAATATACATCATTCACTTTGACAGCTTACAGCAATGTCTGAAGTCAAAATTTCCTTGTACTGCACCATATTCTGCTTTGACAGTATAGCTAATTCCTTACACCCCACAAGCCAGTTCTACAGTGATAAAACAGCAGGCTGCGTATTTTAGTGAACTTCTGTTTACGCGCGACTTTCTCCATTAACAATAACTCTGGCATAATCAGATGGTTATGATGCATAACACGTAATCTGAGGATCGCGAGTTCGAATCCTGGTTAGCTGTAGGATAATTTGTTTTTTCAAGTTTCCTGTAAAAATTAAACTTTCCCGTACTAACTGTAATAGAACCTTTACAAGGCTAGCTGACTATTCATATACGAACGAATAATTTGGATAATTTTCTCAAGGTAGCTGCAAAGCATTTTTTACTTATTTTCTTACCACTTTTCCATACGAGAGTGGCCCGACGTGGCCAAGTGGTTAGGGCGCTTGACTCGTAATTTCAGGGTTGCGAATTCGTATTCGTTACACCAAACGTGCTCGCCCTTTCAGCTGTGGAGGCGTTATTTGTGACGGGCAATCCCAATATTCGTTGGTAAGAGTGTAGCCCAAGAGTTCTCGGTGGGTAGTGAAAACTAATTGCTTTCCCTCTAGTCTCACAGTCGAAATGAGGGACGGCTGGCACAAATACCCCTTTGTGTAGCTTTACGCAATATTAGAAACAAAACAAACACCATTAACAATGCTATACCAGTACTGTAACTGGTGTTAATTCCAGATGAAATGCGATTACAGAAAGAAATTAAATTCTTGTCTTCATTTTTCCTTTCTTTCAGAGTGAACTTCGATAATGCAAGTTGTATATAATCTCATTTAGAAAATGATGTCAAACGCAGAATTTAACAGCATGCAGCACTGAGTTTCATGATGCTCCTGCTTTAGAAAATACTTTCATATGGTAAGAGATACGCGTATAATATGAAATTAGGCTTTTAAGGAAATAAACTTTAAAATCACTATGATAGTTTATTCACTTTGCGACGTTCCCGACCAACCGTTTATGTTTTTTCAAGCCGGTTGCTCAACCGTCCCTCAGTAGAAGTCCGAAATGTCTTCAAAACAAAGCAGATTTCATGAGCATTCCAAATGGAATTATTAAACATTTGAGCACACTGTTTAAAGTTCTCTTTCAAAATTATAGTTTTGAACTGACAGACCAATGACAGGCAATTAATCAGCAGCTTCATAAAAGTGACGCAAGCTCTAGGTTTTGCTTATATAATTATTTATTCCAAGTCTAATAACGTCACGAAATATGAAAATAGCTGATCACTGGTGAAAGAGGTTTTGACAAAAAACCTTTACCAAAGTATACCTTTATTGTCCCTGGGAATAGACATAGCCATAGCAAATTATGGCAAGCAAACAGTTTACATGTTATAAAAAGAAAACTTAATGCAATACGATACAGTAAAAAGCATTTACCAATAAAATATGCCTCTACTTTACAAGTAAAACTTACAAGCCAATTCCATGTCCATTACAACTTTTGACTATTTGTAAGTTTTACTAAAATACATGCAGGTACTGTTAAGAGTAGTTTTTGAATTTGTATTTTATAATTTGTTTCAATCATGCATTTAAAGCCTACAGAGAAACGTATTTTCAACGAAAATATTCAAGAACGAGCGGAATTATGGAAATGATAGTATAAAAAAGTCTGTCAAAAATGACGGGAAACCACTGTTGAGTGATTAACGAAAATTACAAAATTTAACTGGAATGGATTTACCTGCATCTTCAAAATGCACCTACATTTCACCTTATTTTATCAGTCTTGAAGTAATTTTTTAATCATCAAATGTTTGATAAAAAGTCCGTATTTGTGCACTCAGAAAGAGACTTAAATATAATTAATGAGCTTTTCCACTGTATTCTAGAGTAGGAAGTGTAACACATGGTGCAACACAAATTTTACTCTCGCCTGTAAAAAAAGGATGAAAGATTGTTGGTAGCAACAAACACTTATTTTCCTTTATGCTTTAAGGACAAACAGGCAATACAATAAATCTTTGGTTATTTGAATTGCTATATAAAGAAGTATCCAAAACAAATCTATCCATTTAGTACCACTTATTTGTGTACTTTTCATTGCAGCATTTTGATTTGGGATACTTCTTATACCAAAAACCAACGATTCCGGTTTTCCGCGTATATTTTATTTTCTCCTATTTATTTGTTCAGTTTTCATACATCCATGTAATGAGCACAACATCTATAAACTTTCAGTATAACCACAACTCCGATAACTATAGTTTTTTTTACAAGAATTAAATCCACAATCGAGTTCCTAAAATGCAAACCCTATTTTGGCCTACAAATAAGTGCCCAAACCTGCCTACATGGGATTATATTTTATAAAATTTGTGGCAGTGGTGTTAATTTTTGTTTCACTGCTTTTTGTCCTTAATTCATTTCAAAATCCATAGTTTTTCAATACTCTTTGTTTTCATATGTTTAACCTGTATGAAGTTTATACTTCAACTGTAGAAACTGCCACGTGCCTATCCATCAATATGCAACACCATCTGTTGTAATGAATTGAGTTGCAAAAGATACTTTTGTACGTGAGTAATACCTACACAATTTATATATATATATATATAAAAAAATCTGCATATATTTAACGGATTATCAAAAGTGGATATCCACAGACAAGTAAGCTGGAGAAATCTTTTAGGGTTAGTACGAGCCGTCTACGAGCTAGCCCCACTGACATAATCAAGTGGGTAGGAGGTAGCAGAGGGTAAGGTTGCCATTTTAGAATTTTTTTTGAATTGTTATACCGGAAAATGTTAGCGACCTCCTTAGCGTATTATTAGTAAATATGCATATAATATACCGTAGTCAATAATCTGAATGATTTACAACTTATTTGTTGTAATGCGTTAAAATTCCAAAAAAATATTGATTAATTAACACTTACTAAACGCAACTTTCTAAGCACCGACTCTATAAACTTGGTTGTGGTAGGCATATTTGTAGAAATTAGACTACACCGTTGCTTAGCAATAAAACTATCATGTGATCGTTCTTAGGCCAACTACGGTGTTTATGTCGAGTATTACCAAAAAAGGAGTTTAAAAGTATTGTTACTCTGTTGATAAAAGTAACAAGCCTTTTACAACCAGTAACAGAAAAATTAAACAAGTCGTAGATCTTACTGTGATAAACCTTAAGTTACAGAGACGTAAGTAATAAATACTTTTCACGTCGTAGTTTTTGCAATGTCAGACCTTAAATAAAGGTAACTCATAATTTGAGTTTGTTCATAGTAAAGTCTCTAATTCTGAACTGTTGACTAACGGAGAAGCAACCGCTTGCAGCACCCAACGTCAACTTTTGGGTTACTCTTTACTACGAATGAATAGTGGGATTGACCGTAACATAACAACGCGCTTCCACCGATGAAAACGCAAGCATGTTCATCGTAGTGTTTTGAGCCTGCGAACCTCAGATTTCGAGTCAAGTACCGTGATCGTCAGGCCGTTGTGACTCAAGCAATGTTTCTGGATAATGCAAAAAAACAAATCACAACACTTCTTCCCAGCAACAATAAAAAAACTTGTTGGACAAAAGTCGAAAATTTTGACATTTCGTGCCATTAACATTTATTTTAAAAGCATGTTTGTCTTTTAGGTACAATTCTAATAGCTATCATAGTAACAAGAGAATAAAAATTATTCTATTTCCATTTCACCGTAGTATAGTTGCTGATATACACAGAAAACCTTATTACTATACTTCGTGCTTGTGAAAGATAAGATTATACTATGGCAAAAGGCTATTCCAGGTGGACGAATTTTTCATGTAGAAACTGTTATACAAACACAATCAACTGTAAATGAAGCCTAATGTCATCAGCTCTAACTTGTCATCCTAGACTAATTTCAGGTGCATGTGGCGTATTTGGTTATTTACGGTACAATATGTTTTTCAGCAAACATATTACTGTTCACATACAGTAATTGGTATATAGTATTATTATACCGGAATATACAGAAAGAAAAGGTCACGTGATATTCACATAAACCGTTCACATGGTAACTGTTTTGGCTTTCATGACGTCAGGAAAACCAGCGTAATATCCTTTAGAACAGGGGTGTGCAACATTTTTCGTCGGTAGGCCATATAACCAACTTCATCAATCAAGCGGGGCCACTTAAAAAAACAAGCTTATTCGTGTACATGCACAATAAATTAAAAAAAATTCTCAAAATGCAAGCAATAATATTTTATATTTTTGCATGAGTGATCATTTTAGGGCGACACTTGAAATTTAGAGTCCTTGCAGAGCTTGTCAATATCAGCTTTGACAGAAGTGGTTGCCACTCTTAACTGACTGGTCAAATGTTCATCAGTCAGCTGACTTTTACATTTGGTTTTGATGAGCTTCATTTTGGAGAAAAATTGCTCACAGCAGTAGGTGCTACCAAAAAGGGAGGCAATTCTTTGTGCATGACGGGACAAATTGGGAAACTTTTCACGTACACAGAGTTTGTAAAAGTCTAGCAAACTGTTTTCAGAGAATTTCCTTTAGTGTCCATGTCAGCCTGCAGTTCAATGAGTTCCATTTGGCAATCATCAGGACTGTCTTCCACTGCCAAATCAAAAGGTTGAGCGAACAATTTCAATCTAATTTCAGTTTGTCTGAAATCTGGAAATCTGTTTGCAAACTCATCACGCAGCTTTTGTACACTGGTTCCATATTTGGTGCAATCCAGATTAGGAAATTCCAGTTTCCTGGTTGCAAGACATGTAAAATGGGTCAATATGGCTCTTCTCAACTTAACCTGGAAAAGTTCCAATTTCTTCTCAAAAGCACAAATATGCTCAAACAACTTATTCACAAGTTGACTTTTCCCTTGTAGTTTTAAGTTTAAATCAGACAGATGCTGTGTAATGTCTGTGAGGAATGCTAAGTCATTCAGCCAGTTCTCATTGCTCAAGAAGTCCACATTCTGACGTTTGCTCTCCATGAAGAACTTAATCTCCTCTCGCAGATTCCAGAATCTCTTCAAAGTAGCAGCTCTACTAAGCCAACGTACAGCAGAGAAGTACAAAACATCTGAATACTCACTGTCCAGCTCATCTAAGAAAGTTTTAAATTGTCGATGATTTAATCCTCGTGTTCGAATATACTTTACGCATTGGACGACATTTTTCATGACTTCTGCAAAATCCAGAACTTTGGTGCACAAGCTCTCTTGGTGAATAATGCAATGGCTTACAACTACGTCTTGTGCTCCAATTGCAGTTAGAAATTTCTTGGTGAATCCATTTGTCCTACCTGTCATGGAAGGAGCACCATCTGTTGTAACACCACATAATTTATAAGGATTCAGTTCAAACTTTTCTACAACCTTAAGCACTTGTTCACAAATATCCTGTCCTGTGGTTGTGGAGGAAAGGCTTGCCATATCTAAAAACTCTTCGAAAACATCAAAGCCTGCAGTAACAGCTCTGATGAAAATGACAAGTTGGGATGTGTCATTGATATCAGTGCTTTCATCCAAAGCCAGACTGAAAGCTTCACACGAATTCAATCTCTCTTTCAAAGTTTCTTTGATGTCCTCTGAAAGATCTTTTGTCCTGCGTGAGACAGTAAAGCGGGAAAGGCTAGTTTGCTCCACCAAATATTTTTTCTCTGGACATGCATATTCTGTGAATATTGTTAAACAATTTTAATAAATTCTCCATCACTGAAAGGCTTTCCCTTTTCTGCCATACATTCACAAAGCTTAAAACTCAGTTTTGTCACCAGTTCTGAATTTTTCTTGAAAGTGGTAAAACACCTTGTTGCTTTTCAATGGATGTTTTAAATGTTCAATTTTGTCCTTTCGTGCCTGACCAACAATTTCATCAAACTGGGAGGAGTGCTTAGTTGCGTAATGTCGCTTAATATTGTACTCTTTCATGACTGCAATTGTAGTTTGACAGACGAGGCAGACAACACCTTGATTATGTGGGACAACAAGATATTTTGTGCACCATTCACTGTTGAATAACCTTCCCTCATCATCAATTTTCGTTTCTTAACTGCTGACATTTTACTAGCCCTGAAATCAAAACAAAAATTATTCTCACGAAAATAGCAAAGTAGAAAAAAACATAGAATTTATTTACACATGGAACCTCTTATGGACAGAAACACATGTTTCTAAATTGGCATCCCGATCATAGCCTTCCGGTACTTAAATTAATTGAGAATAGCAAAATACAGTGTGACCTCGCCTATTCGCGGTTCGCCATTCGCGGCCCCGCATATTTGCGGGTTATGCGCGAACTGCGTTTTGTAGGCCACAGAGACTGAAAGGGCTTTTCGAGGAGATTTCTGTTGTATTTACTCAATCAAGCCGTTTTATCAATTGTCGTCTTCACCAAACAAGATTGACTGCTATTGGCTGACTGCCTCAGCTTCCCCAACAACGCAAACGGCAAAGCACAGCCCGGTAACGCACGGTACAATTTAGTGAAATACATAACAGTATGCAATATTGCTACATTATTACTGCATCAATGAGTATAAGTATCATTAGTGTTTGGGAAGCATTTCATATAGTATATAATCGCATACATATACGTTTTAAAACTGCGTCCAATATTCGCGGTTTTCACTATTCGCGGGAGGGTAAAGAACGTAACCCCCGCGAATAACGAGGTCACACTGTACATAGAATCAGATGCATCTGAAAGCAAAAATTTTAATAAATTCAGTAAAGTCACAACAATATGCTAAATAATAATCAATTTACCTCAATCTCTTGTAGTAACTGTAAAAGGTAATAAAATTTTCACCAATAATGAATGACGGACAGCAGAGGTTAGGGAAAATTGTCGCCAGCGGGCGAAGGCGAGGTTCAGGACATGACGTTGAGTCGTGGACAATAGTGCTAGTGCACGTCACCTATTCATGCCCTAAGGAGGCCGACCAATCGAATTCGGCCTGCTCCTCTCTAGCAAAGATAATTTTAGAAGTTTGTCGAGTCGAAGCCTGGGAATCCCGTAGGATCGATGCTTTTAAAAATATTCCATTTGCGTTGGATTACAGATCAGGCCACATGGTTAGATTACAACAACTAGAGCCACACTAAATGGCTTGGCGGGCCGGGTTGTGGCCCGCGGGCCGCCTGTTGCACACCCCTGCTTTAGAAGAAGATGAACCTATACATTCGATTGTAACTTAGTTCAATGTTAGGAATTAAAAGCAGTAAGAAAGAAAATAAGGCAGTTCAAAATTACATCAATGGACTGAATGTTGTACAAACCAACCGTCTTCATTTCTTCTGTCTATCTCTTTCTGTATTTAGATATATTTGTAAATATTACTTCACAAAAAGGAAATTTTGAGTTTTATTATGAAAGATGGCAACTTTTGTTATATACTTCAGCTTCATATCCAAAAGATTATTCAGCACAAATCCGTAAAACATTTTTAATTTATATTATAGCTGACTAAATTAGCTATTAAAACATGTGGCGAAAAGAAGCAACTATTGAAAAAAATACAACAACTGTAGATTTTATTTACAATTCCAAATAAAGAAATGCTCCTAGTTGGATTAATTTTAGAAAATGAACTCGATATATTATGAGAGGAATTTTTGAGCATTACGTAAAGATTGATTGCTAAATGATAACTTAACAATCTTGTGTATTAAGCATTACATATTTAAGCCTTTATCATCTTCTAGTGTGATAAACTAAAAAGTGTGTTTTCTTACAGCAAAGCCACGTAGAGCAGCTATCTGCTGAGTCGAAACTACAAGGTCAAGGAAACTTTCTCAATACCAAATAACATTTCATACCTTCAATTTTTTCTTATGTATTTTTGCGCGAAATTCAAAAACAAACAAACCTTCAGATGGAAAGTCATTGTATTTTTAGCAGCGGCTGGGCGGCTCTGACTGTTTTTTTCACTAAGTACAAATTTTTAGGGCATATCTCTGTCACTGCTTGACCAATATGAGAACTAATCACAATATTAGACTCAGGGTTCCCTATTGGTACAGCTTACGGACTCACACCTCTAAAAACTGTGTTTCGATTATCATGGTGGGAAGAGCACAGATAGCTCTTTATGTAGCTTTGTGCTTAATTGCACACAAACAATTAGACTCAGGAGGTCAAACCCTTTCGGTTGATGTATTTGATGATGCCAAAGGTGTCATAGATTAATTTATTATAATCCTACCTAAAGATTTTCAATTTGAGGGTAGGCTGGTAGAGATCATAGTTGAGATATAAAATCAGATCAGGTTTATGTGCGTCTCACACTTTGGTGTGGGGAAGGATGCAAAAATGGAAGTAATTAAAGTTCCAGTGAAAGATATTCTTAAGTAAAAACCAAAAAAAACAAAAAACTGCTTGCTTTGTATTAAAGTAAACAAAAAAAGAAACCAATACGCAAACGCCAGCAACTGAGAAAAGAGTACTCCTGTTTACAAACCTAGGTATTTTTCTACATAATAATTCTCACGTTGAACATCATATAAAATTAATATTTCGAAAATTAGTGATCAACTAAGTTTGATTTATTGATTCCATGAAAAAAAATAGCATAAATAAAAAAGCCTCACTAGACCATTAGGAGCACCCCTTTTGCTAGAATAAACAAAAAGCCTCACTATACCATTAGAAGCACCCTTTTCGCTAGAATAAATACAAAGCCTCACTAAACCATTAAAAGCACCCTTTTTGCTAAAATAAATACAAAGCCTCACCAGACCGTTAGAAGCACCCTTTTTGCTTCTGTATTCGTGTTAAATAAAATGAAAGACATTTTTGAATGACAAAGCTCATAGATTTAATCAAGCCTATTATTTGTCACAAATTATAAAACGTAAGAATAGCTTTTGTTTGTTTTTTTGGAATTTCGCACAAAGCTACTCGAGGGCTATCTGTGCTAGCCGTCCCTATTTTAGCAGTGTAAGACTAGAGGGAAGGCAGCTGGTCATCACCACCCACCGCCAACTCTTGGGCTACTCTTTTACCAACGAATAGTGGGATTGACCGTAAAATTATAACGCCCCCACGGCTGGGAGGGCGAGCATATTTGGCGCGAGTCGGGCGCGAAACCGCGACCCTCAGATTACGAAGCGCACGCCTTAACGCGCTAGGCCATGCCGGGCCGTAAGAATAGCAGTTTTTAAACACTAACACTTGAGTATGTTCATTTTTACAACATTATTTTATTGTTACTGTCGAGAACCGTTATCTCTTAGAAAAATAAGAACATTTTTCTTATACAATTACGTTACTTATTCTAAGAATATTGGATACACTTGAAGAAGCCAAGGCTTGACTTAAGGAAAGGAATTTATTTCACATGTCCGTACGTGTTTTTTCTTATAACAAAGCCACATCGAGCTATCTCTTGTGCCCACCGAGATGAATCGAACCACTGATTTTAGCGTTCTAAATCCGAAGACATGCTGCTGTCCCACCGGGGGATAATTTATATTACTTATATGTACTTAAAATTAATCAGCATTTGGTTAGCGAGTCATATTTTTTATTGTCTCAAATTTTCTTCTTACTTTGTTGTTTGGTATTAATTTCGTTGGTTTCACGGGGATGGTGGGACGACGTGCTTGTGCCTCAATTACCATTTAAGCTTACCGAAAACGAGAGTAGTCATTTGTATTACACGTAGCATTAAACGTCAGTTTAAACATTAAACGTCTTTTGACGTTGATTTCACGTGGTAGAAATTGAAAAGGTTACTAAACTTGTTTGTTTTGAATTTCGCGCAAAGCTACTCGAGAGCTATCTGCGCTAGCCGTCCCTAATTTAGCAGTGTAAGACTAGAGGGAAGGCAGCTAATCATCACCACCTACCGCCAACTCTTGGGCTACTCCTTTACCAACGAATAGTGGGATTGACCGTCACATTATGACGCCTCCACGGCTGAAAGTGCGAGCATGTTGTTGTGACAGGAATTCGAACCCGCGACCCTCGGATTATGAGTCGAGAACCTTAACCACCTGGCCATGCCAGGCCCATTCTTTCAGAAATATACAATATGAATTACATTATGGCTATAATAGTAAAGTAAAACTCTGAGTACTTTGCACATAATTATCTATAATACTAATACAGTAAACTGATTTATGAATTCGCACTGTAATACATCATGCATACTTCTCAACTAGATACAGTAGCTTTACTGAAGTGATTAAATGAATGTTTGCTATACAACAATCATGCATCACACACTTAAAACATGACAGTGATACACATGTGTGACAGTTTCAAAACAACATAGTTCACCAGTTCAACACTGGCTAAATTTCATTAGAATGTTTTATTGTATTTATAAGACAGTACAAAAACGATTACACTTCCCTAATACGCTGCATCAGATGTGGTTGCTAAATTCTCCTCTGGAATGCTTTGAACAGAACACCCTTTTCTCAGCAAAACTCAATACGGGAATGTATATCCAAGGAGATGTTTGCATCGACATGACCTGAATTCTTAAGTCTGGGACGTGTTACCTGACTGACCCTCCTCTCGTAGGCAGTATTATAAAATCACATTATTTTCTTTTTACTGGGGCCTGGCATGGCCTAGCGCGTTAAGGCGTGCGCTTCGTAATCTGAGGGTCGCGGGATCGCGGCCGAGTCGCGCCAAATATGCTCGCCCTCCCAGCCGTGGGGGCGTTATAATTTGACGGTCAATCCCACTATTTGTTGGTAAAAGAGTTGGCGGTGGGTGGTGATGACTAGCTGCCTTCCCTCTAGTCTTACACTGCTAAATTAGGGATGGCTAGCACAGATAGCCCTCGAGTATGTATCTTTGTGCGAAATTCCAAAACAAACAATTCTTTTTACTTCCCGTACATGTTCATATTTAGGGACAATTTAACTGAAATACAACAACCACAATGGATTGCTTGTCACAATAGAGTTTTCTTACTCGTAAGTTTTTTTTACACTCATATTGTAGTTTTCATATTTGTATTTACAGCAAAGTTGTTAAGAGTTTTCAATACCTGCTGCTATCTCTAATTTTGAACAACCAGCCACCACCAATTCTTGGGTTACTCTTTTACCAACGAATAGTGGGATTGACCATAATATTATAACGCCCTTACAGCTGAAAGGACAAGCATGTTTGGTGTGACGGAGATTCAAACTCGCACCCCTCGGATTGTGAGTCGAGCACCATAACCACCTGGCCATACCGAGTCCATTTGTAACTGTAATTACAACACTTTACCCACCACTACAGAATGTATTATACATTTTTGCTAACCTTTGAGAAGAATCATATAAACTCAAAGATTTTACCCAGGTCGTTACATATTTCATAATGAGGGTAATGCTTTTATTTATCTTAGAAAAGTCGTACATGGCTCTGATTAACTTCCAAAATGCGCACACGATAATCTAAATAGCAATATAATATGTACACTAAATGCTCGGTTTTCTTAGAGTACATAAATGATACTCAACTATCATTGGAGAATATGTTTTATTATTATATTATACGTGTAGGATAGTTACTGCCTCTTATAAATATGGTTAACCTTGCATATTTTTTAACTTTGAAGCATATTTTGTTCAAGTCGTAAACAATTACTAATTTTTCATATAAATACCTTCGAAATATTCATAGGAACAAACTGTACATAATTTATTTATTAAAAAATTACCAGTTTTCTGTAAGGGTTCCAAAGATTATTTTTTTACCAAGCGTACATTATCTACCCGTTTTTATTTTACATGTGAAATTCTTATGGTATTATTCCTAATTCTTTTCGTTTTAATCCTTGTGAATTATAACTTTATCAACTCCTGAAAAGTAATTTAGAATGAAAAAACAACAACATTGTAAATAATCTAAAATGAAATTGTGTTATTTTATAGAATTCTTAATATGTTTCTTTGATGTTTTTTAAACTAGCAAATCATTTCGTAGATCAGAAAAGAATAAACCAAATCCAATTTGGATTAAATATAAAAAAAAACAAAAATTTCACAACCAGATTCATTTCTGACAATTATACATGCTGGTTGCATAAAGAGTAATGGTTGGGAGAGTGTTAAACTGAATCAGAAATAAGCAAATCACAACTCAGTCATAAGCTGACTACATGAATCATAAGATAAAACATCCAACTGTTGTTTTTATTTGTAATTTAGTTCATGGTTCAGAAAATGTTGTCTTATTCTTTGTATGTGAAAACTGCAGAAAGTTCCTTTATAATGGAAGGCAAAGACTCTCATAATATTTGCATGAATACTTATTTCCATTAAAAAACTACATGAAAGTAGTACTTACTAAACTTAGATTAAATAATTATATTTTCGATAAAGGAAGAAGTGTTTTAAAATCGGTCGTCCACTGAAATCTACATCAAACATTTTTAAATTAAGTGTGACGGCCATATCTTTGACGTGATATGAATCATTATTACATTTCTGTAGAGTTCACACGCCCACTTACCGAGAAAATTCGTGATATTTGAGAGCTTCTGATGAAAACCAATAGAAGTGATGAGGTTGAGGACTGACGGCTCGTGACGTTTTGATCCGGATGATGTCACAAGGGATCAATTCTATTACATCAATACGTAGATTACTTCACTTCAACTTGTTCAGCACCAGAACAATGCCAGTCTCTTCAGGCGGAAATGTAGATAATATCGATTTTCATTAAGAGAAAAGCTGCGTAATTAGGAAAACTGTCAGAGGGAGAGAGAAATGGAAGATGTAAAGCATGTCGTGATTACAAGGAATATCTTATCGGAACGTGGAAACTGAAAATTAAGATCTTTACACTTATTAAATAACAAAGTGAATTTTTGTTCTTATGTAGTCATACTCTTTATATAGAATTGCAAAAATGAAGCATTTATCATGTCTGCTATGCTAATATAAAGACATTGATAAATCTCTTTTTAGGTTTAACTTAACCAAAATTATCAATGTTCACATAATGTGCTGCATGTATAGAATTTTCTAATACAGAATTAGAACGATGATACAGAATGCAATCATTAACCCTCTTTCTATTACAATTTTTAAATATTTATGGGGGACTTTGTTTTGTTTGTTTGTTTCTTTTATTTTCGCGCAAAGCTACGTGAAGGCTATCCGCGCTAGCCGTCTCTAATTTAGCAGCGTAAGACTAGAGGGAAGGCAGTTAGTCATCATCACCCACCACCGAACCTTGGGCTACTCTTTTATTAACGAATAGTGGACTTTCCCATATCATTATAACACCCCCATGGTTGAAAGGGCAAGCATGTTTGGTGCGACGGGGATTCGAACCCGCGACCCTTAACCACCTGGCCATGCTGGGCCTTTACACGGAGCTATTCACGTGACTAAACAGAAATATTTAGAATGAATTTCAATCGTAAAGTTATTATGATATTCTTAATACTATATATGTATAAATATATATTTGTTGTTAAGTACAAAGTAAGTCACAAAACAAATTGTGCTTTTCCCACCGCAGGAATTGAAATCTGATCTTTAGTGTTATACACTATTAAATTTATCATTAAACCACCGAAAGGTAGGAATATAAAATATAATAACACCTAAATACTGCAACATATACTTTTTAATGGAATTGACAAGGTACGTTTTTACCCTAAGTATTATGTTATGCTGATTACACAAAACTAATAATTTATTTCATTTACAAAATTGAACTCTAAGTGGAATAAGAACATTTATTATTTTAACTTAAATACATTTTATGTGAGACATGGGCTACATGGTCAAGTCAGAAACCCCAAGATTTAAAAACTAATGACGAGACAGAAAGTAACCGTTCAAATAACACCACAGTAGTACAGTGGTATGTCTTCTGACTTCTACCGCTAGAAATCGGGTTTCGATAATCGTTGTGGGCATAGCAGAGATAGTCCATTGTGCATCTTTGCTCTTAACTACAAACTAACTAACTAACTATTCCCTTTGGCTGTAATGGTTACGTATAACCAAACAACGAGATTACTAACCGTGACAGGTAAAAAATGCAGAGCAGGTTTAGTTTATTACAGACTAAAGCTTGACTCTTCAACTGAGGCCCGGCATGGCCAGGTTGTTAATCGTAATCCGAGGAATCTTCTTGCCTTTCAAATCTTTTGATGTTCTTTGAAAAGGTACGCCCACACAAATAAAGAAATAGTAAAAAAGTACTTATATTTACAGGTGACACCACTGTCTTGGGTGTTGCTGGATGTGAAGAGGATGCTGCTGATTTACAAAAGGATTTAGATCATTTAGTGAGTTAGGAAATCAAAAGGCAGGTGGGTTTTAATTATAATAGATACACGTGGGCTATCATAATTTGAATTATAAATATAATTTGGATGGAAATAACATTAACAGTGTTATGAAGGAAAGGGATCTTGGTGTAATAGTCGATCAGTTTCTAAAGCCATCAAAGCGGTGTGTTGTTGGTAGTGGTAGGGTAAATGGAATTTTAGGTTGTATCTACAGAAATATTGAAAGTAAGTCTAAAGAAGCTATAATGTTATTGTATGAGTCACTTGTTTCGACCCTCTTAGGTCATCTTTAGGTTAACATTTTTACTTCAAATGGATTTCTCTTCATCTCGAAGAGCTCAGATAGTGTATAGCTTGATGCTTAACTAGAAATGAACAGATCAAGGCTATATTTAATTAATCTTTCATAATATATAAAACACATACAACTTACTAATTTTATAGCAAAATTATCTATGTGTTCCTTTCTCATAACCACACTACTTGGATGAGTACCTAAAATATTATGAACAGTTTGTGATGTAGAAAGCCTTACAAATTATAATCATATCTAGAAGATTATCAGTACCTGTTATCTCATTCACATACTTACGTTTTAACCTTTTAAATATAGATGCCTTTCTACATATTTCCGAAAGACACCACATTAACTCAGAAATGAAATAATAAGGATTGACTCTTAAGAAAAAACTGATTTGAAAGCTCCAGGGAACAGTCTAATGTATGATCAAATACTTTCTTTATATTATAAGAAAACTGTACTAGTTCTAGAGGGGAACATTAAATTCGATTTGGTTTAAGAATGTTAGATGTTTCTTTTTCAGTTTGCAAATCTTAAGTAACTTCTGATTTAATGGAGCTCAATTATATGTATGTGAAGTATAAAGTTTGTCAGTTATGTACACATATTACTCTTCTGTACATATATAAACCTTTCAAACATATGCAAAATATACAGTGTAACAAAATATTTATACGGCATACATTTACATGAAGAAATACACAACATTGATAGACTGTAAACTAATATATACACAACACTGATAGACTGTAAACTAATATTTCCTTAAAATTTATTTTCAATTCCGAACTTATGCCATAATGCAATACCACTTTAACAAAAACTTAAATAACCTTGCAATTAAAGAATGAAGAGTATTTTCAAATGGGAGTATCTATATCTATCTACAGAGTATTGTATGTGAGCATAATACCCTCTCCAGTCAGCAGAAAGTTGTTCATTATTCTATATTAAGTGTTTTAAAAAAATCTGGTATTCAAACTGTGTATGTTTTCTTATAGCAAAGCCACATCGGGCTATCTGCTGAGCCCATCGAAGGGAATCGAACCCCTGATTTTAGCGTTGTAAATCCGTAGACTTACCGCGGTACTAGCGGGGGGCAATTCAAACTGAATGAAGAATTGAATCCATAACAATCTCATTTCAAACAAATCGTACTTAAATTGTTTCACTTAAAAATTTTTCTTTAATTTTGAAAAATTCATAATTTGGATTGGTTCTACGTGTATCTGGTTTCATTATGAGAGAGGTTTTATTTTGTCTGTACGCTTATCTTACATAATTAAATTGATGTCATATAATTTAAACCTAAATGGTAGATTCTGTAAGAAAATCGATAAAATGAAAGAAAAAAACAGTTACTCTCTTGTGAAATAAAGAGAATCAAGAACCCGAAATGAAATCCAGCAGTTTTTCTCTATAGAATAAAGAAAAACAATGATCTGAAATAAAATCCAGTGATATTTCCTTTGTGAAATAAAGAAAACAATAACTGTGAATGAAAACCAATAGTTTATCTTCTGCAAGGTAAAGAAAAGCTGAAATAACAACCAGTTATGATTCCTCTGCGAAATGAAGAAAACAATAACCCGACAAGAAAACAAGCAGTTTTTTTCGTGAAAGAAAAAAAACCAAAAATCTGAAATGAAAACTAGCAGTTTTCTTCTGTGAAATAAAGAAAAACAATTATCTGGAAGGCAAACCAGTCGTGATTCCTCTACGAGAAATAGAGAACACAAACCCGAAATGAAATTTTACATTATTTGCTCTGCGAACTTGACAGAACCAATAACGTAAAGTGAAAACCAGCAGCGTTTACATTGTGGAGACAAAAAACTTAAGTTAAAAAAGAAACAGTTTTTCTTTGAAATAAAAAAGAGAACAATAATCTGAAATTAAAATCAGTAGTTTTTTCTTCACTGCAATAAATAAAATGAAATGAAAGCCAGCAGTGGTTCTGCTAATGTATGTGTGTGTGTTTTTCTTATAGCATAGCTATAATCAGGGGATCGATTCCCCTCGATGGAGCCAGCAAATAGTCCAATATATATTATATATATTTAGATAAAATTAATACTGATAGAGTTGAGTAAACAAAATCCAAAAGAAGGACTGCGTTAAACACAGCAAATCCAAATTTCTGACTAATTATATTAGTTTCTTATAACCAAAAGCAAGCCGAAACAAAAATGAATTAAAAAATAAAAAACGCTGCACTAATTAAAAGGATCCCAGGGTACAAGCTATAATATGAGATATAAAATTAACCTTAGATTTTGGAGGTGACTGAAGAAGTAGGACCTCCATTGCGGTGGGGATACACCGTCTATCAGTCGTAGCCTCTATTCGCCAGTCTTACATAAAGAAATTTCAGTAGAAATAATAGATATAGAAATTAGGAGAGCGAGATATGGGTGCTCAAGCCTACAACGTCCCACATCTATATGACTCTTCACCGCCTTCAGGCAGTTGTGGGAAGGTGATTGCTCTCCAAAGTAAAGAAGAAAAAAAAAATATAAAAATAAAAATAAGTTACTACCATTTAAGGATAAGTAAGTTAAATAAACTTACCTCTTGAAGTTAGCATTTAAGCTCCATTTTGGTAGAATGGCACTAACTGGTAGTCCAACAAACGAATTATACTAGTCTTTCTTATACTAGTACGAAGAGTCCCATCCAGTTATCTAAATTAACTAGTATAGCTCCCAACCACCACCCATTAAATCTACTGCAACTATCATGCTCTAAACAAGCCTTTATATGTGGTAAAGTGTACATTCGCACAAAGTAGTGCCAAGTTGTCAAATGATCTTATTCATAACTCGAAATAGTTATTAGAAATTTTTTAGTAAAATGTCTTTAATTTTTTACATTTATTTAATACATTCTAATTTTTGTTACATAATAGTTTAATAATTTTATTTAAAGTTTCTTTATTAAATCCATTAATCATTAATATTTGTATCAGTATTTTAACATTACTGATAAAATATTGTAACTTATTACAAATTTCACAATATCTTATTAATGGTGAAGTTATAATGCTTAAAACAAAAGGGATGGAACATTATTATTAAAAGAGAGTAAACCATAAATTGGAAAGGCAAAATATTTTCTTTTATTAAAAGTATTTACATTGATATCTTTATCAATTATTTTAATTTATAGATCTAAATAATGCGTTTTTGTATTAGGAAATTCACTATTACTATTTCTAAAACTATCCCCATTGTGAAGAATCTTCATAGTTTGTATATTTTGTTTTATCTAACTGATACAGCTCCAGGCTGACTACGTAGCGTGTGTGCATAAGCAGTCGTAAACCCGTAAGTAATATGATGGGGGATTGTTACTTGGGCAACTCACAGAAGGTACTCATAATTACAAAATATGGCTACCAGTGTACTATTAGTTTATAGTAGTGCAACAAAATTGTTATTGTTATTTTTTATTTTTAACAACGTCATAAGTAAAACTAAGAAAACACTTTTAGCCAAGGTAGTGTAATATAGTCAGGTGAATTTAGATTTGCATAAGGCAAGATAGAGGTATGCTCTTTCAGCAACGTTAATCAGTCAGTCACATAGTCAGATTTATAAATTTGGAGTTTTGTAAAAGTTTTGCTTTTACTCTACAGACTTTCTCAAGAATTTGGTGCCTCGTTACTCTGCATATGGTTTATTTACCACTCAACAGTGTGTATAAAGTGTTTATAAAGTATTTTACATGTTATTTGTTGTGTGGTTGTCTGGTTTAGATTTCACTTTGTAATATATATATTGTACATCTTATTCATTTCTACCATAATTACTACCATCCTTGTCCATTAATTTTGTAGCTTAGTGTTCTCCTGTATATTATTTACAATTCTGGTTGTAATCTATATAGTCGTAAAATCAGTAATGTTTCTACTAGTTCTAGGATATAAACCTAAAACATAATATAATATTTTATTGTAGGCGTGTATAATAGATAGCGAAATGTTTGATATCATCTTCCACTTGATTTACTGAATTTATGAAAGGGCTTGATATGTAGTATATGCAAATGGTGACAGTTGGATTTGTTTGCGTAAGGTGACAACAGAATGTGTGTGTGAATGGTAATATTCGGATTTGTTTGTGTAAGCTGAATTCAAAGTTCTTACTAAGGTAAGGAGCCAAAGACGGTACACAATACTTAAAAAGAAGCCTAACAAGTATCTCATACATTGAAATTGTAATCTCTTTAGAACTATAATTCAGTAGAATTTGTCCTATCACTAGAAACTGCACCTGCGCTTGGATTATTTATGAGTCTGAATAACCAAACCACCAAGAATCTTTTGTTCCGTAACATTGTTAAGGTTATTCCAATCAAAATAATATGTAAATAATGTAAATGTTGGTAACACAGATGTGTTACTTTACATTATTATAACTAAAAGTCATCAGCCATTTATTCGCTCAACTCACCAAGTAGTCGATATCTTTTTGTAAAGCAGAAGCAGCATTGTCAAAACCAGTTAAACCTAAGACCTTAACATCATCAGCAAATGTTAACAATTTATTGATTATTCCTTCTGCTCTGTAACTAATGTAAATAAAAAAGTAAATGTCATAACACAGAGACCTGAAATACTCCACTTATAATATTAATCCAACTTGACTGAATTCGATGTAAAACAACCTTATACTTTCTTCCATCTAGCCATTTTTTATCCTTCATACTTTATTATACAAGCCTTTTAGGTGACATCTTGTCAGATACATTTTGAAAGTCCAGATACAACAAAAACACACCTTTATTTATTTAAGCAAAATTCCTCTGGTGGAAGCATGTTAGGTGTCCAACAAGAGTGTAAAGTTTGTTAAATTACTTTGAAAATATCTTTTATCAGATATTCAACTAATAGTTACTGCGACAATCTTCATTACCTCCTTTGGAACTCAACTGTTCAAGAACATACCGCTTCACTTGAAAAAATGGCCCGGCATGGCCAGGTGGGTTAAGGTGTTCGACTCGTAATCTGAGGGTCGCGGGTTCGAATTCCCGTCGCACCAATCAAGCTCGCCCTTTCAGCCGTGGGGGCGTTATAATGTGACGGTCAATCCCACTATTCGTTGGTAAAAGAGTAGCCCAAGAGTTGGCGGTGGGTGGTGATGACTAGCTGCCTTCCCTCTAGTCTTACACTGCTAAATTAGGGACGGCTAGCGCAGATAGCCCTCGAGTAGCTTTGCGCGAAATTCAAAAAACAAACAAACACTTGAAAAGAGAAGTAAATTGTAATCTTCTAGCAAGTACCCTATTTTCAAGGCCTTACAGAATAGAATACGGGACCAGTTGGTAAAGAATAATGTGAATTATATTATCATTAATCACACTGAGATTCAATATCACAGATATATAGCTATTTAAATATTAATGTAGTAAACGTATATTGATTAAATAGGCCCGGCATGGTCAGGTGGGTTAAGGCGTTCGACTCGTAATGTGAGGGTCGCGGGTTCGAATTCCCGGTTGCACCAATCATGCTCGCCCTTTCAGTCGTGGGGGCGTTATAATGTAACGATCAATCCCACTATTCGTTGGTAAAAGAGTAGCCCAAGAGTTGGCGGTGGGTGGTGATGACTAGCTCCCTTCCACTGCTAAATTAGGGAAGGCTAGCACAGATAGCCCTCGAGTAGCTTTGCGTGAAATTAAAAAAAAAAAAACTTGATTAAATAATTCACGAATTATACAGAAGATCGGATTTCTTACCCCATCTCGTAGTGAGTTTTAGAACCTACTCTTATACTTTCTCATTTCGATTGAGATGTTCGGGTAGTGAAGTAGTAAGAGTTGTTCAATATCTAGCTGTGTTGTTTTTTTATTGCAGTAAGCTTAGGGTTCTTCTGTATAATTTTATTTATTACTGGTCTTCTCTCCAGTAGTGAAAGCATAAAGTCATGTAATAGGTCTCAGGTATGAGCTATCATAAATTTGTAATTAGAAATTATTGGCTAAGTATTTATAAATTACAGGCACACTGAGAACTTCAGAAAATTATAACTATCGACTAGATTAATCAATAGTACAAAAATACAACCGCATCAATAGTTTAAGCATCAGAACAGTTTGCCAGTATAGTTATAGTCGTAAAATCAGTAATGTTTCTACTAGTTCTAGAATATAAACCTAGAACATAATATAATGTTTTATTGTAAATGTGTATGAAACTGAAAGAAGTACTTGATGGAGAAGAAAGAAATAATAAATATATAAAAATTTCCATCAGTACGTAAAGTTGTGTGAAAAATTGCAATAACTCAGTGTTTGAACAAGTAAACAATATTGTAAGACAATAAGTTATGTTCCAAATGAAATGATGGAAAATTAATTGATAGAAAATTTACTTCTTGTCAAAAAGAGAAGGATTTATGATTGTTTAACAGTTAGACTACAACATTTTACCTTAAACATAAATATATTTATGTATACTTCATAGTGGTAAACTATAATTAATTTATCATTCAACAATTATACTGAATCTATGTGAGAAAGTATAGCACACTCTCTCTTAGTACTGACAAAATAAACATGTAGTATGTAATAATAGTGTGTAACACATTACACCACAGTTGTTTGACTGAAACATAATATTAAATTTGTAATTATTTTAGGGTAAATAACATTTATGAGAATTCTCATAGTACTTATTAAAACATGGTGAAATATTCTGTTTATGGATATTATAGATAGTGAAATGTTTAATATCATTATCTTCCACTTGATTTACTGAATTTTTGAAAGGGTTTGATATGTCATATATGCAAATGGTGACAGTTGGATTTGTTTGTGTAAGGTGACAACAGATATGTATATTTTATTTAAAGTGTTGGAGAATGTGTGTGTGGATGGTAATATTTGGATTTGTTTGCATAAGATAAGGGGTGAATTTGTGGGTCAAAAAGTATTCTGTCACATTGGTTTTTAAGTAACTTTTAGTAATACAACCTGTTTTATTTGTATAAAAAAGGCTTGTATTTTTTTAGAATAAAATCACTTTACAATTATTAAAATATAACTATAACTAGTTAAGGAATTTAACCCCAACATTGTTTTACTCATAATTAAAATATGATAAATTTCCTCTTTACAGTAATATATTCATAGATGGTTATTATATGATGGCATGATTTAATTGAATGGTTATTGGACTGTGTCTGAGAGGAGTTAATATATTTTTCAAGCTGGTAACACTAATTCTTCATTAATGTGGTAAGAGTAGGCATAAGGGTTACATAATGATAAATGATGTATAGCTTCTCATTTAACCCTCAAAACATAGTCATGATTGTAAGATAGTTAAGCTAAAGTTTACTTTCCTATAAGAAGATTATAGTTTGGTGGCATAAAACTGTAGTAATCACTAGTTCTCTTTAGGTTTTTGCATGTTAAATTTATGAAAGTAGTTCAGAAAATTAGTTTTTATCTTTATTTTGTAACATTTCTAATTATATTGCAACTATAGCTTCTTACTATAACATAAAATTTCTTATCATGAAATTGTATAAGTTATAATTTATGGAAATTGTTTATGAAATGTAACATTAATAAAACATAACCTTATTCATGGGGAAATTGTATACTGTAATTTGTGAAACAACGTATAGCAATTGTGATTTATTAATTATTTTGCAACAGGTCATTGGTCAATGGCAATGTCATGTTTGTTGACTTGCATTCAAAGTATTGTTTTATAAATTTATGTCAATAAGTTTGGAATCAAACTTTATAATTCAAAGTTTAATAGTATATATGAGTTACTTTAAAAGTAAGTACTAAAAGAACATGCCAAAATACAGATTTTAGTGAGTCATGTGGTATGTTGAATGCAACACTTTAAAATCAGATGCTTGTGATGTCCAAATGCTAAGTCTATAGTTTTGAGAAATGAAAGTTGTAATTGTTTTAGGGTATATAACATTTATTTGAGAATTCTCATAGTACTTATTAAAACATGGTGAAATATTCTGTTTATGGATATAATAGATAGTTTTGTAGAAACTCAAATTACTAATATTATGAAGCCTAGAGTATAAAATAATAACTTTATTTCTTCTTCTACTGATATATAGCTTGTGTACTGGATTAAGCACAATGGCTCCATTCAACTCTTTCCATTTTTTGAAACAGTCCCTTACATACTCTTACTAAGTATACGACATGAATAACCAATCAACAGCTTAGGATGTCCTCTGTGGGTTTTTTCAGCCATTTTAGTCTGTGAAAAGGCTTGGCTCGAAAGATTTCATGAAAGTAGGTTGTGTCTGTAGTCTGCTCAAAGTTTTGTATTTTTTTGAAATCTAAATACATCTTATTTATAAAGCTTAATAAATTATAGTGAAATTCTGTGGTATCAGTATAGAATTTTATTCTGGTTCTTATACATACAGTTGAATAAACGAAAACCTAAAAACATTGTTTTCCTCCATGTGTGAAATTTTAAAAGGCTTAGCAGCCTATGTCTTGCAGGAACTAAGTTCAAAGATTGTAGTGAGAAGAGATAATTGTTTGCTCTACTTCTAGATTTATTTTTCTGTAGTTTAAGAAAAATAAGTTTAATCATTTATTGTTAAATAGTAATCATTTATATACATAAATAATGTATAATAATTGAAATGTGACTGTACATTACAAAATACCAGTCCACTAAAACATAACCAAGACAGAGAAGACTAAAGGTCAGTTTTACATTATTAGATACATGAGTGCACATGCTCCATGTCAGTGCAGGCTATGTAACGTTAGTTTGGCATGAATGGAAGGTCAATATTATAAAACAACAACAACAACGTATATATATATGCAGTATTGTGAAACTTAAACTACCTAGACTGAACATTTGTATTTTCATGTTATAATATGTGGTCATTCTAGCATGATAAAAGTATTATTTATATTTATTTCCTATTGTTTTTATGATGATTACAAGGTTGGTCAAGCAACAGACCCAACATAGTTAAAGTATGAAAAATATCATAAAATATAAAGTCTCACTCAAAACAAACATTTAAAATGTATTTAGGAGGCTCTAAAGATTTTGCAAATCATATCTGAGATTTTTAAGAATAGTTTTCTTAATCATAACATGAAAATCACTTTGCACTCAGGCTAGTAATGAACAGACTCTATTTTTACAAACAAATCTTTAGTAATAATATTTCATACTAAAATTTGATTTTTTGTACACAAAAAACTTGTAATCTTTACCAGAAGCCTACCAAGTTTTGTAAAGATACAAATACTGTATTAGAAGTTATAGTGAAAATACTTAATGTGTGTAAATGTGTAGACAAACTAATGTATATTTTTTCAAGCTTGAAGCAAAGGGGCTAATAAAATGTAACATTTCTCTTGAATTATGTAAAATAAATGAAATTGGCAGATTTTATTTTTATTTACAATAAAATTCTGTAAAAAAACAATAATTTATTGGAATATATTTGTTAGTTTTTAAGTTAACTAGTATGCAAATATCAGTTAAAAACCATCTTTGTTATGTATTAATAGATAAAATGTTAATCCATTGCTCAGTAAATATGCATCACAATTAATTCTTTGTCACACATTCAACATTAATGCGTTTAACTGTACATATCATTCAATATTTTCACCTACTAGTAAACTCTTGACTTTTCTTCAGTTGTACTTAAAGATGACACCAAAGTGACATTACCATGGGAATCACAGTACGTAACCTTACAAGGCAAAATACAGATCATTAGTCATGAATGTTGAGACTGTTTCTCAGCATGATGATTTTTTAATATTATAGATATAAATTATATATACATATGTTAAAGATTTATTTTCTTTTTTACCAGTTGTGAAACTGAAAAGAGAATCTGTGACAGAGGTCTAATGGGTTCTCTGATAGGCCATAAGCACAATTTGGGTCAACAAACAAGGATCTGACTAAATAATCTTGTGTTTGTTACTTCTGGGAAAGACACTATTAGCAGAATATTACACCTAGACTTGTTTCAACTGTAGCTCCATTTTGTGGCTCCATTCTAAGCTTTACTGTCTCAATACTATACTTATCCAAATGTGAACACTGTTATTATATTTATTCATATTAATTAATTAACCAAAATCACAGTCTTTAAAGCCACTAAATTTGAAAATCTTAACGCTTGCATATTAAAGAGAGATCCACAATACTGTTAGTACATGGATATGTTGGTTACTTTTCCACATGTTTCTATACTGTGTTCATAAAGATCTCTTGTAGAAGGTAGTATTATATGAAGTAATACTGTTTGGTGGACACACATCTTAAAGAGATTAAAATGAAAGAACTGGAAAAATCTAATAATCTGATCTTCTTAACCATAGAGGCAGATGTAATGTAGAAAATTTATGTAAGGATTCTTATTTTACACTTTTCATGTAAAGACATTGTCCAAAGCAAAATAGCTTAGGTAGCTATTAATTTATAGGGGCTTCTGTAACCTTTCAGTTGTAGCTTTAATTTGTATTTATAAAGTTAGCTTTTAATTGTATGTGGATTAATGTGCCATTCAAACTTTTATTGCTTTTACAGTTGTAAGTGCAATGTGTATACATTGGCAAAGTATCTGTTGTTTTGACAGAAATATATAATTTCCAGCATAACAGAGAAGAAAACTTTTATTAAGAATGTAGATCATGCAGCTGTGATGTTGATAGTACAATATTACATACTTTAACTGTTGTAAATCTTGTTTTAGGAATTCCTTTCTCAGAAACTACAGGGTAGCCCATAAGTCCTTACCCATCCATATATCTTATGTATCCAATGTATCTGTGTGCTGTTCCTCATTCTCGCTGTATAATATTATGCAACGATTATGTCACAATCATCTCTTCAAGTGTAAATGGGCTTACATTGGCCATATTTCTCTGAAAAAAAAACAACAAATTTATAATACATTCGTAATTGAATATAACATAATAACATATGGATGGGTAGGGACTTACAAACCACCCTGTACAATGTTCAGCTGGTACATTTGTGTTCATTGTAAGCTATCATTTGTCAACTTATTTCTGCAGGAACTATATATTGTTTTGTCATTATTGTATAAAATCAACAATAAAACCTAATATAACAAAGCATGAATCATTTGATAAATTAACTATTTGTGAGACCTCTGTAAGTCTGAAGATTAAAATCTGAAAAAAACTTAACAACTTCTTTTTTCTTCAATATCACTGCACAACTTTTTTTTTTTTTTTTAGTTTTGCTTCCTGAAAAATTTTTGCTGATTGTGACAAGTACCTGGTGGGTATGCACAAATATAGTTTTGGTTTTGCTTCATCATGTAGGAACTCTGAGAAATAGACAGTTAACTGTTTATCAGCAATAACATGTTTAATTGCGTTTATGTTTCAAATACGCTATTAAGTTCAACATAATTAAAAGTTTTTTGCTCCTGATTTTCATTTGTATTCAATGTCCTGTGCATCACGTTGCAGTGTCCAACAGTAGTCAGCAAGCATTGATGGATTCCAGTTACCCTGATATTGTTTTTCCATTGTAGTTAAACTGAAGATTTGAATGAAACAGTACATGATGAGCAAATTTGGATGTGATTTTCATGATAAGCAGCCAAAAATCTATAAGGAACACCCAACAGTATTCAAGAAGCAAAAGCTTTGTTGTGCAGTGTATTCAATCCAGACAAAACACACACACAAAAAAACCAAAACATACAGAAATGTTAGGTTTTCACTGTTGTTTTCATTTAGTTACTTTATCAAAAACAAGATTGTTTGACATTTTAATTTAGAACTGGATGGCACCATTTATCATGAGTTTGTAGTAAACTGAACTTTGAGCAGATGATGTCATGATTTAGAATTTTTTATGCTGTTTTGCAGAATTCATTATCTTATTCAACAATTAATATTAATTTTCATTCTGGCAGACTTACCTTTGAAATACTGAAAGCTTTTCTTTCATTAGTTTGAACTGATATTTTCAACAGAGCATATAACTTAATTTCTAAACATCTTTTACATATTACATAGATGCATCACTTACCAATAATTTTTCCATTTTCCATGTGATTTATTTTCATGCTTTGGAGGATCTTACATTAGCTCTGCTTTCTTGCTACAACTTAGAATTGTTTTCACTTTGCTAACAAGTTCTTACTGAATAAACTACTTCCACTACTACTTAAATTCCCATGACAATGTTGAGGGCATTATGCATAACATTAGCCATTTTTATGTTTATGATGATGGTTTATTGTTAAGGTCTAATCACTTTCATTGTTTACAGAGCTTCTTTTGTCTGCTACATTGTTAACCTTTATTTTGATGATGTTGGTGCTGGTCTCATTTCTTTTTTTTCTCAAGTATACTTTGTTTTCAAATGCTGAATCTATTTCAGTTATACCTGAATGCACTTGTGTCATATGAGATTATTTTCTTACTTGAATAGTTT
>NC_134836.1:33606248-33648575 GCF_004210375.1 Tachypleus tridentatus
ATCAGTTGTATTTCCTTTATTTCTTCTTAAGATGTGATATTTTTCTTCCTTATTATCTTAAGTTGCACTGTCCTCTTTTGGAGTAATCTTTTTCTTCTGTGAATACTTCTCCTTTCCTAGACTATCTCTTTTTATCTTGAACCATTAGGTTAAACAACTCAACTTATCCATTTTCCCATAAAATAACTCTTTTGTCTTTCTTCTACCCAAGTGATCTTCCATTTATCATTTTATAGCTTCTCTCTCCATTGACATCACCTGGATGTGATATTGCAGAACAAAACAGCCAACCCCAGACCTTTATGTCACACTGCTTTCTTATTACAGTTTTCAATGTCAAGGTTTCATCTCTCTTCATTTACCTTTCTCAAATCTACAGACCCTAAGAAATACATTAGTGATTATTTTCTTCTGCTGATCCCATTAAAAAAAAAAACACACAGCACCAGATGTGGTTCTTGGTCTTGAACCTGGCCAGCTTCTTTTATTCTTATTCAGTGATAACCCTTTGCACAATTCCTTAGTTTAGGAGCTTATGCAGATGATAGAAATCTTATATTCACACATATATCTCCCCTGTTTTCATCTAATGGAGCCTTTACTTTCCCAGTATCAAACTGATAAGGAGATCAATATGGGGAATTTTCATTTGGGTCAGTGTGATTCTACTGATATGGAAACCAAGTGGATGCACCTTGATTGGAACTATGTAGGGACTACTCCCTACACTTAGAACCAGACTATTCCCGGTGCTTGTAATCAGCCATATGGGTCTTATGTTTTCCTGGGGATGCAGGTCTGGGATGATTCACCTGTGTACCCCTTCATAATATGGTAGGTATTTCATATATTTTCCATGTTCTATGGCTTGAATTATATGCATTCAGACATTTAAACTTATTAAAGATGTACAATGAATAGTTTAACTTCTATTGATTCACAGGTCAAACTTGTTAAAAGCATCTATCACTTAATTACAAACTATTTGAGAAAAATGGCTTATGAAAATATCTAATTCCTATAATATTTTGAATCAGTTTGTCAGAGTTTGGTTTTTTTTTTTAGATGTTTTCAAGTAATTATTCGAGAACATTCTAGCATCATCTATTAGTAGTTGCATTTTCAAAATATTCTTTGCCTTATGAATTTTATGAATAGTAAATTTTCATTAACTCTTAAAGAGCACTGCATTGATGTTGTTTATAAACTACAGTATCTGCAAATACAAGAAAATGCTAGTTTATGCATCTCTGATAAGCCATGACATTTTAGTAACATACTATACAGATAACTTCTTGTTCAAGACAGCACTCTGAGACACTGTAGTGACTGTCTCTGAACAATCTTGAAATTTTTCTGGTCTAGTATTGCTTGTTTTCATCTTGGAATCGTAGTGTTCTTTCTCATTACCTTTTTATTTCATTTTTTTTTTTGTTTCGGGGCTCATGTGAGCTGTTTTTGTATATAATTTATATTAGGGTTTGTTCCTAACCATATGGTTCACAATTTGGTTTGAGCTAAGATTACCAATTTATAAGTTTTTCAGTGAAATATTTTTCAATAATAGAAATAATATCAGTTGTGAGAAAATGTTATGATTAAAGTGAAAAAATTAAACATTTTTCTTCAAAGCTTATTCATTCTTCTTAGTGGTAAGTCATGTAAAGCAGTATTTTATTTCTGACACCTTTCAGCATGGTAGGTAATTTTGAAACAAAGATTTATTTTATTGTTTTATTTATTTGATAAGAGTCTACTGCAGAAATGCTAACTATTTCAAATGACTGAGTGTAATGATTGTAGACAGAGCCCTTTATAATTTGCAATGGGCCTGACAAATGTCTAAGTTGTTTATTATTATATTATTATTATAACTATTATTATTTATCACTGCTATAGATTGCTCATTTACTGATTGTGTTTGTGTATTTAATAAATAAATTTTAAAATTCTTTTTGAAATTCTTTTCATATTCTAATTCTTACTCATAAATGTTATCTGCATTGTTTTTTCTCTTCACCTCAGCCTTTTGTTGGTGAGATGCCAATTTTGTATGTCTGGAACAATCATTTACCCGCCATGCACCACAGAAAATCGATGTTGACAAACTGTACAAAACACATGACTGTCACTTTTGATGCAATGACCAGATATTTGCACTATACTCTTTCCTAAATTTTTGATTCACAGTTTTAGTCCTTTTAGATTTGCCAGAAACAAGACAATCTGGTGAGAGGCCTCTTTTATCCATCTTGTGAGCGATCGCATTGGTTTGTTTCTATTAGAAACGAGAAATACCCATCTCTGTGATTGGCTGACAAGCACTGATGGCGTAACTATGGAATCCCCATTGTCAGTATGGAGAAACACGCCTCAAACTACTGGTAGGCGTCGGGATACAAATATTTTTTTATTATTTCAAGCACAAACATGATTATCATAGTAACCATTTGGACTATGTCCTTTATTTATTATCAAAATTTATTTGTATCTCACTAGAAATTTTCTTTTCACCCCTTTCAAGCCCTGTGGGATCAATTTATCACTTTATTGTATAGGCCTATATAATACATAATAATTTGGGAGTTGCAACAAGTTGTAACATTTGTCTGTATGAGCCGCACAGTTATAATGTATACACCAAAATCGTAATGGTTGGCATCTCTGCTACTGTTTTGATATCTTATGGACAGTCTATTACTATTCAGCTCCTTTTGTGATAAAATGCTGTATAGTGTTTTGTGAAAGTGTGTTAATATTAAAATTAAAATGGCACTTGTGTATAATTTTAAACACCAAACACAGTCTTGTGTACTTTCCATGTTTCAACATATTACTTCATCATTGTCTGAGCACAGCTTCATCTTAGATATTTATTTTGTACTATTAAACATTAGCTTATTTAAACAGTTGTAGTGTTTGGTGTGTTAATATATTTATTGCCATTTTATAAACTTGTTTTTATGTCTTAGCCTTTCTCTTCAAAAGTAACCAGACATGAAGAATAATGAAGTTAATTATACCTGTTTGTATTTTTCAGTAAATATGTGATCATTAAACATCTACAGTGGATTAAGTAATGTACTTGTTCCTTCCCTTCACGTTATAGTTTGGAAAATATCAAAATAAAAACTTATTGTGTTTTTTTTAATGTTCACCTGATAAATGTCTTATAACTCAAATTACACAGCTATAGTTATAAAAATGTACATTACTGTTCTCTGTATGTGTTCTTGTTTTAAGAACTTTAACAAATTGCTGTAAAGGTTTTTCAAACTTATATCCTACTCACTAGGTGTGTGCACTAGACTCACAGATCACTTTATGGTATTTCAGAAAGAATGCATACTAGTTGTACAAGCTTTTCCTAAATTTTTAGCAACCAAATATTTATGTGTATTGATGTTAATAACTCTTTTCAGATTCCTTTAGTAGACCAATATATTTGTATACTTTCTTCTATATTTTGGTATGTAACTTTACTTGTATACAACTAATTTAAGGAACTTTCTTGTTTTTATGAAGCTAATATACAGAGTATCCAGGGGTTATGGATACCAAACTATGTGTGTATTATATTTATAAACTTTCTAAAAGGCCCTTTAATAGACTACTGTTTCTGTGTTATTATAGTTCTAAGGTACTTTTGTCAAGACCTTCTAATATGTCAGTGTTTGTATACTAGTAGTAACAGCTTTCCATAAAGTCTTTTAACATGAAACTCTATCTGTAAATAGTACGAGTTTTTTTCTAATGTCATTCAGCAAGCGACTTTATGAGTGATAGTTTTTTAAGCTTTCTTCAGTAATGAAAATATTTTATACCCATGTTTAGTAATACAGTAAAGATGTATTTCCATTTTGTCAGTTACAGTAATGATTTATTATTATGGTAGGCTATCTACAAGATGGTTGGGTCAGTAATGAAAATGCCGGAAGACGAATCAACACCAGAGAAGCGAACAGATAAGATATTTAAACAGATGGATAAAAACATGGATGGAAAATTGTCCATTGAAGAATTTATAGAAGGAGCAAAAAGTGACCCATCCATTGTAAGGCTTTTACAGTGTGATTCACAGTCCTCTCACTGACCAAATGCTACAAAATAATTTAGCAGTGGAGCTTATTATGTGGAGAAACTTTGGTGTTTGAAGCAAGAATTTCTTCGTTTTGTGTAAAATGTTTATTGCAGCAGTAATTCTTTTTAAATCACTTTTGAGATAAGCAAGACAAACAGCTGCTTGGTTTCCCTTCTACTCTTGTGTCAACTGATGTAAATTTACTGAGATTGTTGTAAGAGAGAGAAAAGTGATGCTACAGAAAAATCTGTAGGAACAGTTTGTTCACAGTACTAAGTGACATAATTATGAAAAAGTAGACTTCATCATACAGTTGGTATTACAGAATGTGCCAATTAGTCTTATGAAACAACCAAAATAATCAGACATGTAAAAAAAAGAAGATAAGTAACACATGTAATAACAGAAAAAAAAGGTAAAACAACTATACATAGACAATATTATAAAATTGCAAGGGTAAAGCAAGAAACACTCCAGTGTATATAATCAATTATGCCAACATTAAGAAGAATCATCTTCCTCATTTAACACAGTGAAAGTAGGTTAAATCTATCAGGAGACTGTAGCACCTTTAATTGCAAAAAAAAACACACATCAGGTCACAAACTATAAAGACATGTTGATATTGTGAGAATGACAGTGTATTAAATATATTAGTAGATTGTAAGATTTTTATTTACAAAAAGCAAGGATCAAATTACAAACATCTTGCTGATATAATAAGAATGATAATATTTAACTTCTGTGATACATATAAAAACATTTTAACACTATAAATAAATGATCTTATAACACTAATTTTTTTTATTTTTTTTTTAGTTCTACCCATTAATTGGGAATGCTGTGTTGAACAACTGTTTTCTTAATTATTAATCTTTTCAAGTGGCCATAAGATGTTACTATGTTAGAGTTAGGAAATACATAGATGTATTTTACAAGGGGAATTTTAATAAACAAAGGTGGAAGTATATTGTTATATGTCACTCACAGAATCTACTTTGTATACAAACAACTGACTATGTTTCTTTTATCAAATAAGAAAACAACAATTTGGTGTTATAAGGTTGTTTATTTCTAGTATGGGAATGATAGTATGTAGAATCTATCAGGGGGTTCTATGTGCATCAGGTTACCAACATTACATAGGGAACAAATCTATAGCAATAATAAACAGATTGTTAAGGATATAAGAAACATTTCACACTTGTATGTTTTAAGGTAGTGTTGTTTTTTTATTTTTAAAAGTTTATTTTTTCAAACACTCATTTCAGTTTAGCATACCATGTTGAAGAACTGTTATCTTAATCATTAACCATTTCAAGTGGCTTTACAATATTACCACGTTAGAATTAGAATGTACACAGACATATTTCACAAGGTTACATTTAATAAACAAAAGTGAAAGCATATTGTTGTATGTCACTCATAGAATTTACTCTGTGTACAAACAACTGACAAAATTTCTTTTATCAGATAAAAAAACTTAAAACACTAAAAAGTGATATTTACATTTATAATATTAGTAAATAGATTATTCTGTAACAAAATTACTTGAAATCACAATATCATCATCAAATTCAGTATATATTTTAAACTTTTGATATAAGTCATGTATCAGGTAACCATATACTTGAAATTTGCATTACACTAAGTCTTTTAATATACAAGTTTTTTGCTATAGTTGTCATAAATTGTGCTTCAAAGTTAAAAAAGTGTAAATAAGAAAGTACAAAAAATTGCTAATATTTAAAAAATTAAAATTTAATATAAACCATTAATGGTGTTATATTTTTATTAGAAAAGTAATAAAGTAATTTAATTATATTTACCAGAGGGACAGTTTTGAGTTCATAATCTCACTGCTGTTAATTTGAAAACTACAAGAAAAACACAGAACTTGTAACGTCATTAAATGTATCTTTACTTAAACTAACATTTTTGTTCATTTTTATATAATTTTAGTATAAATACATGTAAATCTTGATTCATATCTTGTTTTATTCAGACCTTATGTAAATTAAAATGTATAAATTTGCCTGTTTTTACATAGAAAATAGGTTAATTTCTAAATTTCATTATCCAGGTCACAAAAGCAAAGTTTGAAGGGAATAATGGTAATTTTCTACACTTTTACAACATAAGCAATTTAGAAATAACACATATTATCCAGGAACAAAATTTGTGTTACATAGTGTAATGGGTAATAATGTTGAAAATTAAGTCAAACTGTATGGCAATGTATGATAAAGCTTGACAGTGAACCAAATTGCTTAAAATGAGTAATAATGCTGAACATTAGATCCAATTATGTGGTAGTGTATGTTAAAGCTTGACGTTGCCAAGCACAAACTATTTGAAATGGATAATAGTGATTAATCAGACATTGTGTAATAAGCCATACAACTTGATATTGTATTATACTCTTTGGTAATAAATTTTAATGTTTGACATTAGATCAAAGTAGTATACAAACACTAAATACAACTATCAGACTTACCGATCAGCTTAATAGCACAAAAATAACGGCATAGACATGAATCAAGTGTTATATAGGTTGCAACCTTTACTATAAATCTGCTAGTAGATTGTGCATGTACTTCAGTTTTTGCCAGTAAAGTTTCTTACAAATATTTGTTTTATGTAGTTATCTTCAGACACAGTAAATGCAATATACAATGTGGTTTAAGAAAACGTTGTTTTTCCTCTTTCTAAATCCAACAGTATTACCATTACTCTAGCTATGAATAAAATTCCTTTCTGTATTATAGTAATAGTGTTAAAGTGTTTCCTTCAAAAAATATTATTATTGTACTATGTGTGTAATCTCGTGCATTCTATACAATAACCAAGATGAAGGGCTTGCTAACATTTTGATCTTTTTATTTGTTTATATATATTTTAAATGTAATATATATATATATATATAAGATTATTCTCTTAGATTTTCCAAACATCCTCATCTTTCAATTCACAATTTTTTGTTAGTTCTTAATGTTATTTAATGTTGGTAGTGATGAATGTACCATAAATGCTTGGGTTCTAAGTGTTATGATGCAAATTTTAGTGTTAAGACCTTAATATTTTGTATTCTTATTCAGCTTCCTTATTTCTCATCTTTCTTAGTTCTGTTACCTGTTGTAGTCTGTATCTTTTTTATATTTAACTAATTTAACACCACCAAATTCCAATGTCTTGCATTTTGGTATGGTGTGAAAATAGTCTACAAATGATTACTGAGCATTTTATAGGCTCTAATGAAAATAATTAGAAAAATGCCAGTTTGTGAATCTCATTGATGTAGATAGTTTGGAAAAGGATATTAATTTTTAGAGCAATTAAAATAATGTAACTAATAATGCCTTGTTTGATTACAAAGAGTGATATTGATGTACCTTTGTGCCCTTGATTGAATCTGTTCTTGCTGATGGTGTTTTTTGTGCCATAAATTTTTCAGATTTCTTTCTAAACATCGAATATTACAAAGTGTGCTTACTTTCAAGGAGATATATGTAAAAGGATTAAACCTTTATCTAGCTTCTCATTTGGTGTATGTACAAAGTTTGAATCTTTATCTACCTTCTCATGTAGTGTCTGTATAGGTGTAACCTTAATCTAGCTTTTCATGTAATGTTTGTAGAAAGTTAGAACCTTCTCATTCAAATGTAATCTTATGGAAAGGTATATGTAATTAACTCCAAGTGTACACATTGGTTTATGATCATTGTGAAATTATGAATCACCTTGAAATTAATATATACTTTCTATTTCACAAACATTTTTGTGAAGGGCACATTTAAGTAGGATTTATAGGAGTAAAGGAAATGAAAGTTTTTTTATCCCCTTCTATTACACTTACGTTTAAGTAATTAAGTGTATTGAGGGAAAAAACTCCTGAAAAGTCATGAGTTTTGCTCTATTACACAATGAACACATTATTTGTTTTTTGAGGATTACTTCATGGATCTTGAATGTTTTTTCAACAGAAACTACCTTATTTCAGTATATTTTATATGTGAGACATATTTAAAATATTTTTATCCAGTAGAAGTCCTCAGTTGTAGATCTGCTTTTATATCCTTATTTGTATAAAAACATCTATGCAGTGATATTGATATCAGTGGCAAACAGTATATAATGAAAACTTACTATAGCACATTCTACTGATATCAACTAAAGAAACTTCTGAAATTATGATTATTTAACTGAGAATTGGAGATATTTTCAAACACATTGTGTATGGTAGAATATTTAAAAAGCTGAAGGAAATAACAACTTACAGTCTTTTTGCCTCAAACGTATTATACCAAACTTTTGTCTTCGACTTCAGTAAGATGTAAAATTACCTCATAGAGCTACAAAATTAATTTTTTTCATCTACTGTAGGTTGTGATTTTATGTTATGGTAGCTTCTATACCATATTGTTTACAATACTCAATTATACTCAACTATTCTTTAAAATACAGCAACAGAGAATTTTTAAGATTATTGTTTAAGTGTGTTATCTTTTATAAAAATATTGTGAAACATATGATTGAACATTTATTAAAACTGATTGTAGTTTTTGTTGAAACAAAAAAACCAACAAACAATTATTTTATTACCAAAGCTAGTGAAAAACTACTAGTGCATTTCATAGTATGCAATATTCATTATTTATCATGTTGGAAATGTTAGGTATATATGTAGTGTTATCCAAACACATTCATAACTTGTTATCACTGTACTAGGGTCTTGCTTGGTTTTATGAAAAGTTATATGGAACAGATTGTACAATTCCACTTCATATTCTAATACATTTGTTACTGAGCAATGCTTTCTTTGTCAATGGCTATAAAACATGTACTTTTGTAACTAAAACTGATATATTCTTCAGATGCTAAAATTTCCAGTCTTGAAATAAAAGTGAATTTAACTACCATGCTAATCATGGAAATCTGTTTGACAAAATTGTGATTAATGTGTTAATTTTAAAAAAACGTGTTTGATTAGAATATGTGGATTACAGAAATGTTAGTATAACAAAGGTATAGCTCCGAGGTTCTACATTTCAGTATTTGTGGAGTGTTTAATCTTCTGTTTACATAAAAGATTAAATATTGTGAATAATCTGTGGTTGTATTTATTTCATAAGCTTCGAATATTGTGATTTGTCACGTTTAAAAGAGAAAGAATGTCTGAATAATTTATAAAACTTGTTCCTGTTAATATGCAGTTTGGCTGTGATTTCAATTTTTTTAATACATTTCCATATTCAGCTTTTTGTAGTTCTTAAACTCTTCTACACATTGTTTTTTCTGTTAATAAATATGTTTGATTAACTGAAAATTTAGTTTCTTCCTTTTTACTGTTCCAAATAGTGTACTGTTGACCCTTAGAAAATATACAATATAATTTTGAAGACATTTTTCAGTCTCATGGTTCAATGAATCAAATTTTTAATAAATCGTTAAAAAAATGAATAGCATAAGGCAAAATATGTTTGTGTTGTTCTAAAACTCTTAATATTTTAAAATTTATATTATATAAATGATACAAATCCTATTTAGAGTAGATTCCCTTTCTTTCAGATTAAACTTTACTCAATACGAAACAGATTAATAACTTAAAAAATTGAGTTTTTTTATTAATTTTTTTCATTAAAAACAGGAAAATTGAAGAATATTTATTTGTAGTTTCAAGTTGGTATTTTATAAATTAATCTGTAAATTATTCATTAACTTTCCGTTATGGATGAGAAACAAATTCTGGTGAAATAACTGTAATTCAGAAGTACAACAAATTGATACTTTCAAATTACTTTTCATATTAATAATTAGTTTATCTTATCATAAATACATCTTGTAGGGAAATATTATTAAACATGTTTATATATAGGCATCAATTATGCATATGTAAAAACTACACATAAAAAAAATGTATACTACAATCCACGTCTCTTGATCAAGGAATCATGTAAAATTTAAGCAAACAGAATATACTTAGATGTGCTTTTCAAACTATATGTTACAATAAGAAAGAATATACGTTTGTAAACCCTATATTCCACTACTATAAAACACAAATTTGTCACTTGGTTAGACAAGCAATTACACAGTTTTGCTACCATATATTTTTAAACTGCTTAAATAAAAGATAAACTAACTATACCAAATTTTCCACATTTACATTTCATGAAAAATTATTTGGTGTAAATTTCTTTTTTCAGAGTGAGAGAGAAATAATACAGACAATTCTTACATTACTGTAAACCAGTATTCTGGTGTACTCATTACTGCAGTTTGTGTTCAGATGAAATTTATTACCCTTAAAGCAACAGGATAGGTTCATAGAATAGCAAAAGATTCAACAAAATCTTTATTATGAAGTAATTTGAATTTGCTGACTATGATTACGTTCGAGAAAGAAAGAGATTGAACACAATTTTTAAATGTAGTCAGGTTTTAATAAAGGCAAAAATTCTTTAGAGTAGGTGTCTGTGGCTTATTGGCAACACATTTTGACAATAAACAGACAGCACACAATATATTTGTTTTAAAATAACATATTCAAAACAGGTCAAATATATGTGAGAAAAAAATTCATTACACTGTTAGTTATCACAATTGTACCCAGAGCTTTAAATGCCTGTGTCTTTTTTATAAAGTCTATATAGGCAGGTTCAATTCATTTAGAATACCTTTGACAAGACAAATTATTCTCTTCTACACTGTCATTACAATATAAGCTGTGATATTCACTTTAAAACCACTGCTATAACTGCTGGTTACCACAGTTGTATCCAATGTTTTAAGTAAGTATCTCCTTTTTGTCAAAGCCCACACAGACAGGTTTAGACCTACAGAACACCCTTTTTACAAGATAGATTATTCTCCTCTACTCTGTAGTTACAATACAAGCTGTGAAAATCACTTCAGAAATTGCCAGTTACAACTAAACTGACAATCATGCAGTCTAACTTCACTTTTAATTTCACTAACCTGGTTGCCTACATATATATATATATAAATTGCCTGACTGAGACCTATAACTTTCTACAAAGTACAAAATTATATGTAACAATACTCATTTAAAGTAATGAGAAAAACTCAGAAAGTTTGAGTAACATGGCATCAATTCACAACAACTGAACAACACAACAAATGATGTCTAAACAGTGATACATTGTTGCTTCTAACAATATTAAAGTTAACACTCATACTTTATAACTATACAGATAACTCTCATTAAATTTATATGAAACAGTTGTGCACATCTAATGCACATGTGCACACTGAAACAATATTTAAGCTCACGAAACAATCAAAATAATATATATAAGGTGAAGGATAACAGCTTTATAGTTATCTTTCTGAACATTTAAAAAGTTATAATAGATGTTGTAAATAAAAATTAGTTAACTTTACAGGTCAAACTTTAGGAAAGTATTACAGTTTACAGGAAGAAGTAAAATTTCACTTACCACATTGGGGGTTTGAGCTTTAAAGAGAGAGGTAACTTAGAAATCATTGTATTGTTCATAAAATTCTAAAACATAAGGAAGATTATAGCCTAAAGCAAACAATCTGGTCTTCCATTGACAAAGTCAGCTGTCTTCATTCTTGTATTATGTGTGACATTATAACAAAGCATCACAGTCTGAATAGGTGTTATCTCCAGATAATGACACAGGAACAAAAGCACATAGAACATAATCAGAGTAATAATTTTCTTGACTTCTTGTTATGAAGAAACTGCACATACTTAGATATAACTAATAAATTTAGAATAATACTACATTAACATACAAATACAGAATTTGCATGATATGGTTATATCGTACAATAGATGTTTCTAGAGCAGCAAGCTTTATCTCATTTAGATTTCTGCAACAATACCAATTTCTGTGAAAAACGTACAGAAATCTTCCCACCATACTGTGTGGAAAAAAACAAACAAAAACTAATAGAAATATAAAAGAGCAAGTTCCATTTTGAGCTGAATTATTAAATTAACAGGTATTCATCAACAGCAGAAACACTAACTTTACTAAGAAGAAATACAGTCAAAACTTCACCAGTATATCTTGCATTTTCAGAGTTGGTAAACAAAAGTACGATAAATACTCACATAATACAAATTATCTTTATACCTGAACAATTCAGTAGAATCCAGAGTTACCTCTATTTTATGTGACAGTAATAAATAAGCCCTACTAAATATCCCATAAAACAGAATACAGCATTTTTGGTGAATTAATGGCATAGATTGTATCACCCAGGATTATGTTAGCATGTGACCCACTCTGGATTTAGCAGGTTTTAAATTAAAGTATTTGAAATATATAAATAATTTTACACCATATTAAAGATATGTTATAGGAGACTAATATGTGTGATGCCTGCATTCCCTTATGTAGCATAGTACATAATGAATTGAGCTCTTAGGTTATTGAACAAAGTAATGTATGTTGTGTTACGTATTATATTTACTCTCCCGACGAGTCTTCAATTTATTATGTATTAAAATTTCAATTTAGAAGTTAATTAAGTATTGATATGTATCAAATTTATATTTGCCAACAAGGTTGATACACACAATTTTCTTTCTTAATATATTTTAATATACAAACAACAATACAATTTCTAATAATGGTTATTACAAATAACAATTTATATACAATGGTTTTACAAACTTAGAGATGATACTGGATCATATATCCAATATGGAACTGAATATTTTATTGATGATTCAGGTCCACAACAAACAAGTTCATACTGAGTTGCTATAGTCACACCTCGCTTTAGTTAGTTAGCTTGACTGGCCTTACACTGCTGACTTTTTACAAATGAAGATATTTAATGTCTTCGTAGAAATACTAACGTCAGGAGTTAATTCACTGATCTTGAACGATTTGTAATGTTCGAAATCCATAAACGTTCCTGGTCCAGTTCTATACTTTTCCGATTACTATGTATAAATCAAAATTACAGCTTCTGGTGCCCTTGACATTTCAACAATATTCTGGCACATTTTTCTAAAACAAGTATTATTGATTCTTACTTTCAAGAATGTTCTATAAATTTTGAGAACAGGCAGGATTTGCACAATACACAGTCAAAAATATACTTCACATGAAAAAAAAATGACTGATTTATTGCTTGGTCATTGGAGCTTATGCATCACTTATGCAGTTTAGCTTCTTTTCCATGGTTATCTATTGGTCATCAGTGGTCCAACAAAGTCCAGCAAAGAATAACTGATGTAGTACTTAACTGGAGTAATGGTCAGACCTGCTTCCCTTACTCACCTAAATATATCTTTGAGTTTCTTCAGATTCTCTTTCCATTTGGCTGTCTGAGTCAGAATGTCACTCACACAATGATCAGTGTTAGTAGTTTTGTACAACATTTCATCATGCATTTGAATATCACTGCTCAGTTGACTAACCCAAATGGTATATTCTTGAACTGGTATTACATAGGCTGTTTTCTTGCTAGATCCTGTCACCATTGAGAGCTGCCAATAATCTTTATGGGGGTTAATCTAGTTTTGCCATAATAGCCTCTGGGTTTACCATAGGTTCAGAATTCATCTTCATCATAAGATTCAGCTTCTACAAATATTTACAGAAGCAGTTTGAGCCATCCCTCTTCTTCCTGATTACCACTGGGGAACAGTAAGCTGAATTTGAAGGCTTCTAACATTATCACAGCTTCGTGCTTGATCAGGTCTTTCACGATAATTAAAAGGCATCTGATATGGTTTCATCTTGAATGGGACCTTGGTTGTAGTGCCGATTTTGTGTTGCACACATCTACATTACCTAATCTACCCCTAAAGGCATTTTGCATACTGGCACACTAGATCTTGTAGCTCTTTTTTTCTGCTTACCAGTCAGTTCTTCATTGATGTTGATGTCTTTCTACATCTGACTTCCATCCAGTTGTTTCAGGTCAAGTAAGTCCACATCTTCTAGTCCTGCATTTATAACTGATATATTTGCAATGTATATTTGTGCATCAATAACTTCATCTTCCCTCTTGAAGTACTTCAACAGATTGGCATGGTAAATCTTGGTCCTCCCATCAACTTTCACCTTATATTCCCTACTGTTGACCAGAGGGTGAGTCTGTTGTTGTCTGATAGAATATCTAAGGCTTTCTGTCTGACCTTAAAGTGGAGATCCTTGGCCTTTGTGTCATAGAAATGCTTCTTATGATGCACACAAACTTTCTTGAATGAGTTGGCAGGTCTACTCTGGTCGGTTTTGAGATTTAATATGTACTAGTATGTGTTCCTCATTTCTGAATATTTATCTCCTGTTCAAAGTCCTTTCAATATCTATATCAGACCTTGTACTATTCTTTTATACACCAACTTGAAGGGTGGAAATCCTGTACTTACTTATGGGACTTCTCAATAAGCAAATGTAGATACTTGTAATAAGCATGTAGATACTTGTCTCCATTACATGATCTCTCCTGGTACATCTTTAGCAAGTTAAAGTCATAAAGTCCAATATATTTGAAGTTGTACTAGGTGGTAACGAGCTGCCTAGTATTCATGAGCCTGCATACCTTTTGCATCAGTTTTGAAGTAAACTAGATCCCTCTCTCACTTAGGACTTTTTTGAAAATTGTACTCTACAAATCATTTCCAGGAGGGCTTCTGCTTCTCTCTTCATCTTTACTTTTGACATTGCTGTGGATTTTGGATAATGTTGCACAGTTGACCACTGTCAGCATGTACTAGTTGCCCTTGTCAGATATAGATGGTAGTGGTCGGATAAATTCCACAACTGCTCTACTAAATGGCTCTTCTATGAGAGATATCTCACCCAGTGACACCTTAGCTATCTTACTTCTAATCATTGTCTTTTAGCAGATGTCATTTGACCTGCAGAATCTGGTCACATCTCAAATAGCCCTTGGCCAATGAAAATTGCTGGTGATTCTGTATGCCATCTTCTTTGCTCCTAGGCATTCTCACACAGTTGACTTGTGAGCCAACTTCATTAGTTGAGCCAAGAATTATGTTGGTACCATGATCTGTTTAACTTCCTCAGTAGAGCAGCCTTGAGAGACCTGGTGCAACATTTCCTTCTAATCGTCTGTTTTGTAAGCCTCTATCCATTTTAACCTTTAATTCACTTTATCCAGGACACTGTCCCAAAATTTATGCAGTGAAGGATCTTTCTTCTGTGCTTCCATCAGTTTCTGTAGATGTACATCCAGGAATCACCTTTTGATACTAGCAAGAGCTTGATATTTTGCATGCTTTTCTTTTCTTGAACCTTTGTGATGACTGCAGATTATTCATGAATTTCCATTCTATCTGGTTCCTCCAAACTTCTACTGCCTGGTATTTTGCCAATCATCAAGTCATAGATTAGTGCTTCATATGCATAGGCTCAAGGCCTCCTATGTAGTATGGAAAGTCCACCTGTATTCTTGCTATGTGAAGCTTTCTCACTGTCCTATCAACCAGCACACATAAATGTACCTTGGTCATCAAATACTAGACTGGTTCTCCCTGCTGCATCTAATGTCTTGCAACACCTTCACTTTTTTGTAACCAACATTGCCTTCACCTGGTAAAATGTTGTGGTTTGGTGCCTCTTAACATTTGCCACATGTTCCAATCATTGCTGATACTGCTGACTTATTTGTTAACTTGAGCTGGCCTTCATTCACAGAGATAGAATTTCCTTCTAGTAGTGAATCTGAGGACTTCTCTCTATACTCTTTCTTCTGGCAGCAGCAGCCATGATGACAGTACTTCTATTCTTATTTCTTGCCAGTAATGCCTCTAGCTACTTTATGTTGAGATTACTGTTGTTGCTTGTTGGTGACAGACTTGCAATCCCTTACAATGTGCCCCATTTTATAACAATCATAGCATTTCTTCTCCCTTTTGTTTTTGTTGACTTCTTGTCACCTTTGGTTTTAACTTTAACAGTTTCTTCTCATACTTGTCAGTTTTACCCCTTCCATTGACTTCCATATACTGTTCTCCTACATTGATCATTTTGTCCACATCTTTTGGTGCATTCAACTTGAGGAATAGTGACTGCCAAAGAAGCAAATGATCATAAATTGTTCACATATTAGTTGATCTGCCAGTTCTCCACAACTCTATTCACACTTGGCTATGTGAGTCCAACTTGTGAAGTATTGCTGTAGTCGTGACATAATTTGAAATATAGTGTCTTGAATGTCAAGTTTCACTTCTAGCAAAAATCCATCCTTAATAAATTCTGAGCATTTCAGCAAGGTCATCACTTTTAACTTGTCATAATGTATGACATCCGATTTCATGTCAGCATACATTTGTAGACCTTTTCCTGTGAGAAGAGGACTGATACAGACTGCCCAATTGCCTTTGTATGAATTTTGAGTTTGGGCAAACCTATCAAACCTCACCAGAAAAGCATCCATGTTATCTTTCTGTTGATCAATTCTGGGCAGCTTGAATAAGCTGACCCTAATATCATTGTCATTTTTAAGTCCTCCATCTGTCCAATCTCAGTTTGTGCTCTTATTTTTTCTCTTTCTAATTCTAGTATCTCCTTTCTATTCTTGTTTAATTGAACTACATTGTACTGGTTTTTATAGAGGCTGAGGCCTAGAACGTTTTACACTTTACGAAATATTATGATACAATAATACTCAAACAAAACAACGAGAAAACGTAAAAGTTTCTATTATTATATATGCAAGATTTAAATACAGTTATATGAACAAAAGTGAGATAAACTATCGCTTTAAACATGTCCCTCAGGAGCCAAGGGGTGTTTTTACACTACAATTTGTTGAATATTAAAAGTTTAATCTGGAAACTCTCAAAGACGGTGGTTTGTGGCGTATCTTTTCAAGACGAGTTTTCATTTGTTAATTTATAAATTTTTAACTGAATAAACAGCATCCTCAATTTCTATATTATTTAGTACTAAGGCCTAACAGCTGGAAATAAATTCAGTATATATCAGTAAAGTCAAGTTGACAGGAATTCCTTGAAAACAACGTACAGGTACAACATTGCACTGATTGTTGCAAAACAACTATCAAGGTGATTCTAAACGAATTCTGAATACCGCTGCATGTCAATGGCAAACTTCCACGCTTCTTGTATTTGGTCTTTAGTTAATTATGTGTTGGCAGATTTCAGTAACTTTACTACTCACAAATCAATTTTCGCAGCCTCTATGCTAAAAGAGAGCGAGAAGTACCTTTTAATTAGCTATGTGTCCGTAATTTCTGTTCAAATTAAGAAAAACCGATTTGGGTAGTTTAATTTTTCCAACAAAAATGTTTCCCACTGACTCGTGAGAAGCTTATACTTATAATAAGGTATTAAAGCAAAATTTATTCAACGAAATCTTAGTGATTTACTTAAGCTTGGGATGTTTTTTTTAAATAAAAGACTCTTCAATTTGAAGCTCCAACTTTGAATGGCTATAAGTTAAAATATGTAACTAAATAAAGATTAGATCCACTATTACTGGAGTTAACTTTATTTTGCATTACTTTATACAGTACAACTATTATGATTCGGAAAATAAATATTCGTAGTTTGGCGACGTAGTACAATAGTAACTAATATTGGCAAAAACAGATACAGTAAACTATGCAAATACTACATTTGACACTCTTTTAAACAAAATTGTTGTGCTGTAATCATATTTCACCTATATAATCAATACTTGCAACCGTGAGTACTCGGTGAAACTCCATAATTACATAATTGAGGAAAAAAATAAAAAACAAACGTATGTTTCGCAAAAACTTCAAATATTAACAACCATGATTTCGCCCGCAAAAGGCCCGGCATTGCCAAATGATTAAGGCACTCGACTCGTAATCCAAGGGTAGCGGGTTCTAATCCGCGTCGCACCAAGTATACTCGCCCCTTTCCGCCATAGGAGCGTTGTAATGTAAAAATCAATCCCACTATTCGTTGGTAAAAGAATACCCCAAGAGTTGGCGGTAGGTGGTGATGACTAGCTGCCTTCCCTCTAGTCTTACACTGCTAAATTAGGGACGGCTGGCGCAGATAACCCTCGTGTAGCTTTGTGCGAAATTAAAAAAACAAACAATACGCCAGTGAAAACATAACTTACCGACGAAACCATGGTCGTTAATAAGAGAATTTTTTTGTGAAATGTAGAACTGTCGTTTTTTTTTTCAATCCTGCAGTGTTTTAGCCGGTCAAATACATTTTTGTCACAAAAAACTGGAAAGAAACAATCATTGTAAATTATTTATAAACCATCTCTATTTATCCACTCCTTTGTCAATAATATATGTGCGAATGACGTAAGACCTAGAAACTCATTCTTCTCGTAAATTACTCGTGTTAGGCGATATTTTAAGGACCACATAACTAAATTTTTGGTTATCATGGCATTTTAATATTGTTTATTTCACTTAACGAAGTTGATTTCATTTGTGTACTTGTTTTAATTTTTTTTTTAAATATAATTTTGTTTATAGTAGCTTTTTAAATAAGATCCTTCAATTTCAACTGCTGTTTCTAATTGTCGGTATTTAGGTCCTTTTGGTGGACTTGACAAGGTCAGATACAATCTTGAACTCTTCCTTCTAAATTTATGGTTATCAATAATTTTACGTTTAGGCAACTGTTGAATGTTGAACGCAACATAAAAAAGGTACAGCTTTCACAAATGTTCATTGATACGATTTCAAAACCCCTATCAGGGCCATATATATTTATGTTCGAATGTTTATCATTTACTCACTCGCTATATAAATAGTCCATATATTCCAATGTTTTTCATGTTATTTTATGTGCATTTACATAAATACCCTTCTTAGTACACTATATAATAAACAATGATAACGTATGTCGGTATAGCAATAGGTGGCATATTACTAAACTTTTAGTACATATTTTGATATTTAAGGGTGAGGAACGTGGCTCATTTTCATCATATATGATATACCGTTCTATTGTGCATAACGTTTCATTTTTTATGTAAGCTTTTCTCAAAGTATGTGAAAGTATTTGTGTTTATTATAAACAAGGAACTGTACAAAAAGCAAAATGTACAATGAAATAATGACAAAAATGGTGACAGTGAAAAAAATATACCAGAAATAAAACAGAAATTACATAAAAGAAAAAATGACACAAAATACAAAAACAAAAATGTACAAAAATTAAACAAAAATGTAAAAAGTAAAAATTAAAAGAAAAAAAGAATGTACAAAAAGTAAACAAAGTTAAACAAAAAAGATAATTTTAATGTACAATGAAATAATGACAAAAATTTTGATAGTTAGAAAAATGTACCAAAAAGTGAACAAATTAAAAGCAAAGCAAAAATGTACAAAAGTAAAAAAAAAATGATAAAAACAGCAAAATTATACAAGTTAAACAAAGCTTTTCTTAAAGTATGTGTACTAGTTGCCCTTGTCAGATATAGATGGTAGTGGTCGGATAAATTCCACAACTGCTCTACTAAATGACTCTTCTATGAGAGATATCTCACCCAGTGACACCTTAGCTATCTTACTTCTAATCATTGTCTTTTAGCAGATGTCATTTGACCTGCAGAATCTGGTCACATCTCAAATAGCCCTTGGCCAATGAAAATTGCTGGTGATTCTGTATGCCATCTTCTTTGCTCCTAGGCATTCTCACACAGTTGACTTGTGAGCCAACTTCATTAGTTGAGCCAAGAATTATGTTGGTACCATGATCTGTTTAACTTCCTCAGTAGAGCAGCCTTGAGAGACCTGGTGCAACATTTCCTTCTAATCGTCTGTTTTGTAAGTCTCTATCCCTTTTAACCTTTAATTCACTTTATCCAGGACACTGTCCCAAAATTTATGCAGTGAAGGATCTTTCTTCTGTGCTTCCATCAGTTTCTGTAGATGTACATCCAGGAATCACCTTTTGATACTAGCAAGAGCTTGATATTTTGCATACTTTTCTTTTCTTGAACCTTTGTGATGACTGCAGATTATTCATGAATTTCCATTCCATCTGGTTCCTCCAAACTTCTACTGCCTGGTATTTTGCCAATCATCAAGTCATAGATTAGTGCTTCATATGCATAGGCTCAAGGCCTCCTATGTAGTATGGAGAGTCCACCTGTATTCTTGCTATGTGAAGCTTTCTCACTGTCCTATCAACCAGCACACATAAATGTACCTTGGTCATCAAATACTAGACTGGTTCTCCCTGCTGCATCTAATGTCTTGCAGCACCTTCACTTTTGTAACCAACATTGCCTTCACCTGGTAAAATGTTGTGGTTTGGTGCCTCTTAACATTTGCCACATGTTCCAATCATTGCTGATACTGCTGACTTATTTGTTAACTTGAGCTGGCCTTCATTCACAGAGATAGAATTTCCTTCTAGTAGTGAATCTGAGGACTCTCTCTATACTCTTTCTTCTGGCAGCAGCAGCCATGATGACAGTACTTCTATTCTTATTTCTTGCCAGTAATGCCTCTAGCTACTTTATGTTGAGATTACTGTTGTTGCTTGTTGGTGACAGACTTGCAATCTCTTACAATGTGCCCCATTTTATAACAATCATAGCATTTCTTCTCCCTTTTGTTTTGTTGACTTCTTGTCACCTTTGGTTTTAACTTTAACAGTTTCTTCTCATACTTGTCAGTTTTACCCCTTCCATTGACTTCCATATACTGTTCTCCTACATTGATCATTTTGTCCACATCTTTTGGTGCATTCAACTTGAGGAATAGTGACTGCCAAAGAAGCAAATGATCATAAATTGTTCACATATTAGTTGATCTGCCAGTTCTCCACAACTCTATTCACACTTGGCTATGTGAGTCCAACTTGTGAAGTATTGCTGTAGTCGTGACATAATTTGAAATATAGTGTCTTGAATGTCAAGTTTCTCTTCTAGCAAAAATCTATCCTTAATAAATTCTGAGCATTTCAGCAAGGTCATCACTTTTAACTTGTCATAATGTATGACATCCAATTTCATGTCAGCATACATTTGTAGACCTTTTCCTGTGAGAAGAGGACTGATACAGACTGCCCAATTGCCTTTGTATGAATTTTGAGTTTGGGCAAACCTATCATACCTCACCAGAAAAGCATCCATGTTATTTTTCTGTTGATCAATTCTGGGCAGCTTGAACAAGCTGGCCCTAATGTCATTGTCATTTTTAAGTCCTCCATCTGTCCAATCTCAGTTTGTGCTCTTATTTTTTCTCTTTCTAATTCTTGTATCTCCTTTCTATTCTTGTTTAATTGAACTACATTGTACTGGTTTTATAGAGGCTGAGGCCTAGAACGTTTTACACTTTACGAAATATTATGATACAATAATACTCAAACAAAACAACGAGAAAACGTAAAAGTTTCTATTATTATATATGCAAGATTTAAATACAGTTATATGAACAAAAGTGAGATAAACTATCGCTTTAAACATGTCCCTCAGGAGCCAAGGGGTGTTTTTACACTACAATTTGTTGAATATTAAAAGTTTAATCTGGAAACTCTCAAAGACGGTGGTTTGTGGCGTATCTTTTCAAGACGAGTTTTCATTTGTTAATTTATAAATTTTTAACTGAATAAACAGCATCCTCAATTTCTATATTATTTAGTACTAAGGCCTAACAGCTGGAAATAAATTCAGTATATATCAGTAAAGTCAAGTTGACAGGAATTCCTTGAAAACAACGTACAGGTACAACATTGCACTGATTGTTGCAAAACAACTATCAAGGTGATTCTAAACGAATTCTGAATACCGCTGCATGTCAATGGCAAACTTCCACGCTTCTTGTATTTGGTCTTTAGTTAATTATGTGTTGGCAGATTTCAGTAACTTTACTACTCACAAATCAATTTTCGCAGCCTCTATGCTAAAAGAGAGCGAGAAGTACCTTTTAATTAGCTATGTGTCCGTAATTTCTGTTCAAATTAAGAAAAACCGATTTGGGTAGTTTAATTTTTCCAACAAAAATGTTTCCCACTGACTCGTGAGAAGCTTATACTTATAATAAGGTATTAAAGCAAAATTTATTCAACGAAATCTTAGTGATTTACTTAAGCTTGGGATGTTTTTTTTAAATAAAAGACTCTTCAATTTGAAGCTCCAACTTTGAATGGCTATAAGTTAAAATATGTAACTAAATAAAGATTAGATCCACTATTACTGGAGTTAACTTTATTTTGCATTACTTTATACAGTACAACTATTATGATTCGGAAAATAAATATTCGTAGTTTGGCGACGTAGTACAATAGTAACTAATATTGGCAAAAACAGATACAGTAAACTATGCAAATACTACATTTGACACTCTTTTAAACAAAATTGTTGTGCTGTAATCATATTTCACCTATATAATCAATACTTGCAACCGTGAGTACTCGGTGAAACTCCATAATTACATAATTGAGGAAAAAAATAAAAACAAACGTATGTTTCGCAAAACTTCAAATATTAACAACCATGATTTCGCCCGCAAAAGGCCCGGCATTGCCAAATGATTAAGGCACTCGACTCGTAATCCAAGGGTAGCGGGTTCTAATCCGCGTCGCACCAAGTATACTCGCCCCTTTCCGCCATAGGAGCGTTGTAATGTAAAAATCAATCCCACTATTCGTTGGTAAAAGAATACCCCAAGAGTTGGCGGTAGGTGGTGATGACTAGCTGCCTTCCCTCTAGTCTTACACTGCTAAATTAGGGACGGCTGGCGCAGATAACCCTCGTGTAGCTTTGTGCGAAATTAAAAAAACAAACAATACGCCAGTGAAAACATAACTTACCGACGAAACCATGGTCGTTAATAAGAGAATTTTTTGTGAAATGTAGAACTGTCGTTTTTTTTTTCAATCCTGCAGTGTTTTAGCCGGTCAAATACATTTTGTCACAAAAAACTGGAAAGAAACAATCATTGTAAATTATTTATAAACCATCTCTATTTATCCACTCCTTTGTCAATAATATATGTGCGAATGACGTAAGACCTAGAAACTCATTCTTCTCGTAAATTACTCGTGTTAGGCGATATTTTAAGGACCACATAACTAAATTTTTGGTTATCATGGCATTTTAATATTGTTTATTTCACTTAACGAAGTTGATTTCATTTGTGTACTTGTTTTAATTTTTTTTTTAAATATAATTTTGTTTATAGTAGCTTTTTAAATAAGATCCTTCAATTTCAACTGCTGTTTCTAATTGTCGGTATTTAGGTCCTTTTGGTGGACTTGACAAGGTCAGATACAATCTTGAACTCTTCCTTCTAAATTTATGGTTATCAATAATTTTACGTTTAGGCAACTGTTGAATGTTGAACGCAACATAAAAAAGGTACAGCTTTCACAAATGTTCATTGATACGATTTCAAAACCCCTATCAGGGCCATATATATTTATGTTCGAATGTTTATCATTTACTCACTCGCTATATAAATAGTCCATATATTCCAATGTTTTTCATGTTATTTTATGTGCATTTACATAAATACCCTTCTTAGTACACTATATAATAAACAATGATAACGTATGTCGGTATAGCAATAGGTGGCATATTACTAAACTTTTAGTACATATTTTGATATTTAAGGGTGAGGAACGTGGCTCATTTTCATCATATATGATATACCGTTCTATTGTGCATAACGTTTCATTTTTATGTAAGCTTTTCTCAAAGTATGTGAAAGTATTTGTGTTTATTATAAACAAGGAACTGTACAAAAAGCAAAATGTACAATGAAATAATGACAAAAATGGTGACAGTGAAAAAAATATACCAGAAATAAAACAGAAATTACATAAAAGAAAAAATGACACAAAATACAAAAACAAAAATGTACAAAAATTAAACAAAAATGTAAAAAGTAAAAATTAAAAGAAAAAAAGAATGTACAAAAAGTAAACAAAGTTAAACAAAAAAGATAATTTTAATGTACAATGAAATAATGACAAAAATTTTGATAGTTAGAAAAATGTACCAAAAAGTGAACAAATTAAAAGCAAAGCAAAAATGTACAAAAGTAAAAAAAAATGATAAAAACAGCAAAATTATACAAGTTAAACAAAGCTTTTCTTAAAGTATGTGTACTAGTTGCCCTTGTCAGATATAGATGGTAGTGGTCGGATAAATTCCACAACTGCTCTACTAAATGACTCTTCTATGAGAGATATCTCACCCAGTGACACCTTAGCTATCTTACTTCTAATCATTGTCTTTTAGCAGATGTCATTTGACCTGCAGAATCTGGTCACATCTCAAATAGCCCTTGGCCAATGAAAATTGCTGGTGATTCTGTATGCCATCTTCTTTGCTCCTAGGCATTCTCACACAGTTGACTTGTGAGCCAACTTCATTAGTTGAGCCAAGAATTATGTTGGTACCATGATCTGTTTAACTTCCTCAGTAGAGCAGCCTTGAGAGACCTGGTGCAACATTTCCTTCTAATCGTCTGTTTTGTAAGTCTCTATCCCTTTTAACCTTTAATTCACTTTATCCAGGACACTGTCCCAAAATTTATGCAGTGAAGGATCTTTCTTCTGTGCTTCCATCAGTTTCTGTAGATGTACATCCAGGAATCACCTTTTGATACTAGCAAGAGCTTGATATTTTGCATACTTTTCTTTTCTTGAACCTTTGTGATGACTGCAGATTATTCATGAATTTCCATTCCATCTGGTTCCTCCAAACTTCTACTGCCTGGTATTTTGCCAATCATCAAGTCATAGATTAGTGCTTCATATGCATAGGCTCAAGGCCTCCTATGTAGTATGGAGAGTCCACCTGTATTCTTGCTATGTGAAGCTTTCTCACTGTCCTATCAACCAGCACACATAAATGTACCTTGGTCATCAAATACTAGACTGGTTCTCCCTGCTGCATCTAATGTCTTGCAGCACCTTCACTTTTGTAACCAACATTGCCTTCACCTGGTAAAATGTTGTGGTTTGGTGCCTCTTAACATTTGCCACATGTTCCAATCATTGCTGATACTGCTGACTTATTTGTTAACTTGAGCTGGCCTTCATTCACAGAGATAGAATTTCCTTCTAGTAGTGAATCTGAGGACTTCTCTCTATACTCTTTCTTCTGGCAGCAGCAGCCATGATGACAGTACTTCTATTCTTATTTCTTGCCAGTAATGCCTCTAGCTACTTTATGTTGAGATTACTGTTGTTGCTTGTTGGTGACAGACTTGCAATCTCTTACAATGTGCCCCATTTTATAACAATCATAGCATTTCTTCTCCCTTTTGTTTTTGTTGACTTCTTGTCACCTTTGGTTTTAACTTTAACAGTTTCTTCTCATACTTGTCAGTTTTACCCCTTCCATTGACTTCCATATACTGTTCTCCTACATTGATCATTTTGTCCACATCTTTTGGTGCATTCAACTTGAGGAATAGTGACTGCCAAAGAAGCAAATGATCATAAATTGTTCACATATTAGTTGATCTGCCAGTTCTCCACAACTCTATTCACACTTGGCTATGTGAGTCCAACTTGTGAAGTATTGCTGTAGTCGTGACATAATTTGAAATATAGTGTCTTGAATGTCAAGTTTCTCTTCTAGCAAAAATCTATCCTTAATAAATTCTGAGCATTTCAGCAAGGTCATCACTTTTAACTTGTCATAATGTATGACATCCAATTTCATGTCAGCATACATTTGTAGACCTTTTCCTGTGAGAAGAGGACTGATACAGACTGCCCAATTGCCTTTGTATGAATTTTGAGTTTGGGCAAACCTATCATACCTCACCAGAAAAGCATCCATGTTATTTTTCTGTTGATCAATTCTGGGCAGCTTGAACAAGCTGGCCCTAATGTCATTGTCATTTTTTAAGTCCTCCATCTGTCCAATCTCAGTTTGTGCTCTTATTTTTTCTCTTTCTAATTCTTGTATCTCCTTTCTATTCTTGTTTAATTGAACTACATTGTACTGGTTTTTATAGAGGCTGAGGCCTAGAACGTTTTACACTTTACGAAATATTATGATACAATAATACTCAAACAAAACAACGAGAAAACGTAGAAGTTTCTATTATTATATATGCAAGATTTAAATACAGTTATATGAACAAAAGTGATATAAACTATCGCTTTAAACATGTCCCTCAGGAGTCAAGGGGTGTTTTTACACTACAATTTGTTGAATATTAAAAGTTTAATCTGGAAACTCTCAAAGACGGTGGTTTGTGGCGTATCTTTTCAAGACGAGTTTTCATTTGTTAATTTATAAATTTTTAACTGAATAAACAGCATCCTCAATTTCTATATTATTTAGTACTAAGGCCTAACAGCTGGAAATAAATTCAGTATATATCAGTAAAGTTGACAGGAATTCCTTGAAAACAACGTACAGGTACAACATTGCACCGATTGTTGCAAAACAACTATCAAGGTGATTCTAAACGAATTCTGAATACCGCTGCATGTCAATGGCAAACTTCCACGCTTCTTGTATTTGGTCTTTAAGTTAATTATGTGTTGGCAGATTTCAGTAACTTTACTGAATTGAGGAAAAAAATAAAAAACAAACGTATGTTTCACAATACCTTCAATTATTAACGACCATGGTTTCGCCCGCAAAAGGCCCGGCATTGCCAAATGATTAAGGCACTCGACTCGTAATCCAAGGGTAGCGGGTTCTAATCCGCGTCGCACCAAGTATACTCGCCCCTTTCAGCCATAGGAGCGTTGTAATGTAAAAATCAATCCCACTATTCGTTGATAAAAGAGTAGCCCAAGAGTTGGCGGTAGGTGGTGATGACTAGCTGCCTTCCCTCTAGTCTTACACTGCTAAATTAGGGACGGCTGGCGCAGATAACCCTCGTGAAGATTTGTGCGAAATTAAAAAAACAAACAATTCGCCAGTGAAAACATAACTTACCGGCGAAACCATGGTCGTTAATAAGAGAATTTTTTGTGAAATGTAGAACTGTCGTTTTTTTTCAATCCTGCAGTGTTTTAGCCGGTCAAATACATTTTTGTCACAAAAAACTGGAAAGAAACAATCATTGTAAATTATTTATAAACCATCTCTATTTATCCACTCCTTTGTCAATAATATATGTGCGAATGACGTAAGACCTAGAAACTCATTCTTCTCGTAAATTACTCGTGTTAGGCGATATTTTAAGGACCATATAACTAAATTTTTGGTTATCATGGCATTTTAATATTGTTTATTTCACTTAACGAAATTGATTTCATTTGTGTACTTGTTTTAATTTTTTTTAAATATAATTTTGTTTATAGTAGCTTTTTAAACAAGATCCTTCAATTTCAACTGCTGTTTCTAATTGTCGGTATTTAGGTCCTTTTGGTGGACTTGACAAGGTCAGATACAATCTTGAACTCTTCCTTCTAAATTTATGATGTTATCAATAATTTTACGTTTAGGCAACTGTTGAATGTTGAATGCAACATGAAAAAGGTACAGCTTTCACAAATGTTCATTGATACGATTTCAAAACCCCTATCAGGGCCATATATGTTTATGTTCGAATGTTTATCATTTACTCACTCGCTATATAAATAGTCCATATATTCCAATGTTTTTCATGTTATTTTATGTGCATTTACATAAATACCCTTCTTAGTACACTATATAATAAACAATGATAAGGTATGTCGGTATAGCAGTAGGTGGCATATTACTAAACTTTTAGTACATATTTTGATATTTAAGGGTGAGAGGAACGTGGCTCATTTTTATCATATATGATATACCGTTCTATTGTGCATAACGTTTCTTTTTTATGTAAGCTTTTCTCAAAGTATGTGAAAGTATTTGTGTTTATTATAAACAAGAAACTGTACAAAAAGCAAAATGTACAATGAAATAATGACAAAAATGGTGACAGTGAAAAAAATATACCAGAAATTAAACAGAAATTACATAAAAGAAAAAATGACACAAAATACAAAAACAAAAATGTACAAAAATTAAACAAAAATGTAAAAAGTAAAAATTAAACAAATGTAAAAAGTAGTAATTAAAAGAAAAAAGAATGTACAAAAAGTAAACAAAGTTAAACAAAAAAGATAATTTTAATGTACAATGAAATAATGACAAAAATTTTGATAGTTAGAAAAATGTACCAAAAAGTGAACAAATTAAAAGCAAAGCAAAAATGTACAAAAGTAAAAAATATGATAAAAACAGCAAAATTATACAAGTTAAACAAAGCTTTTCTTAAAGTATGTGAATGATCTGTTTAGAAAGTCTGTCATTGAGTAGGTTGTGTGTTTGCGTATTTATGTAGGATTTTAGAGTTGAGCGGGGAACTTTATATGCACTAGTAAGTATTCCATTCTTTTATTTTTTGTAGGTTAATTGTAATTTTCTTGGGTGCGACCTTGATACAGGCTAGACAAGTATTCTATAATTGGTCGTAAGTATTGTTTATTTATCTTTAATTCATTAATTGGTGTTGTTCCTGTATTCTTTCCTGGCAGACTTCTAATTTGATTTCTTTCTTTCCAGATTTTGTTTGAAATTTCACTTGTTATTTTGTCAGGTGAGACTAAGAAATGTCGTTGATGCAACTATTTGAAGTGTTCCGTTAAGATAAAGTTTGGGGTTGATTGAATTAGTTTTTGTCTGTACGAAAACTTGTGTTTTTGGTATATTAATTTGTATTCGTTTCTTAGAATAGAATTTAGAGGTGTTATTCAGTGAGGGTTGTAAATTCGTGGCCGCTTTTGTCGTTGTTTCGGCATTCTTCCCGATAGCTACATCGTCTGCAATTTCTGAAGTGAAACAGTAATTTAAGTTGTCTAATGGCATGTGGATTACATACGTGATGAAGAGTGTGGGGCTAACTACCGCTCCTTGAGGTACCCCTGACTCAGGAGTAAAACTTTCCGAGTATGTGCCCTCGACATTTTATATGAAGTTTGATAACCAGCGTTAGAAGGTAGACTGAAGTGCCCAAGATAGCCTCGAGGGTGTAACTGTTAAGCTGAGGTTAAATTACGGTTGTTGCATTACTTCAAAAAACACCAGTGTCTCAGACGTTCTCGTTTTAAGCGATATTCAAACTAAATAGTATTAGTAATACTGGTGTAAAAAATATTTTAAAACATGTTAATAACTGCATATAATCTCAATGTAGTATTCTTGAAGTAAAAACACTGAACTTGCACAAATTCTTTGAGGCAGTTATTTAATGTTTTATTGTTTCCGCATTTTGTTTGATAAAATCGTTAACAAAGTTTACACAAAAAGCATAAATTACTGTAGCTTAAGTGAAATATCAGTACCAGCGTAAAAGAAGAAAACAGAATTATAGATGCCAAATTATAACCTTGTGAACAAAAATGCAAGTTAGAAAACAAAATAAGATTGTACTTTTTAATAATATGATTGCTAAATCGATTTGTAGTGTATTCAGGAAACGGTAAGACGACCATACTTAATATACAAAAACCGGAAACTTGGGCTTGAGGTAACAGTAGTTAAAATGCAGGCGGTGGTGGTAAAGCTTATCAGTTGTGTTTTATAAAAGTGCGTGTAAATATGTTTTGACAAAGATAGTCACAGCGTTGACTGCACGAGTAGTCAAACTACACTATATGCAAGACACTTAAAACTATTTCTTCTGTACTGTTCTAATTTTAAAAGATGTTTTGAGTCCTTTTTTTTTTTTTTTTAATAGGGGCGCTTTTGGGAACATTTTTATCAAGGAAACATTCGTTGATACCACTGAGTAACTGACCTCTGACATCACAAATGTGCACGTATGGTTAACCTCGGAAATGGCGACACTTCTTATTTTAAACGAAATATAAAATGCGTTTCATAGTATACGGTACAGTTTGAAATAAACGTTTTATTTTATAGTTAACCAACCAATATTTATGTTTCTAGTCATTCATTAGGGTTTATTTTACAATTATTTTAGTTTTATAGTTTCTGAACACAATCTGTTATCAAAGTAAACAAATTTTAAACAATGCAATTACAAATATTTACTAGATACTATATTCTTTTACTTATAACAAACGAAAATAAACAAAATCCACAACATTTCTATCCTATTAAAGCTTTGTCAAAGCTTCACTAACTTCCCAAAGTTTCTTGGCCAACCCTTCATCTTCGGCTTTGGGCAGCAGGGGTTTCTCTTGACATTCCGTGAAATACTTTCCACTTACATTTGCCAAATGTTCTGACACTGCTACATGGATTGAAGTTTGCGCACCTTCTTTGCTATCCTTATAAAAATGTGTAAGCAATGGTACTAGAAGAAATATCAACAATCGATCCACATTTCTTCCTATTTCAGTTTTAACAGCACCTGGGTGTACACAGTTCACTGTCACACCAGTTCCTTGTAAACGGCGGCTCAGTTCCTTAGTAAATAGAACGTTTGCAAATTTAGTGTTACTGTAAACTATGAAAGGGCTATCTATACGTTTTTCCATGTTTAAGTTATCAAATTCTATCTTCCCCCAACGATAAGCTTCAGATGACACGACCACAACCCTAGATGGGGCACTTTTTTTCAAAAACTCTAACAATAAGTTTGTGAGAAGAAAATGGCCGAAATGATTCGATGCAAACTGTTCTTCTAAACCTTCGACTATTACTTTGCATCTATGCTTTGCAATCATTCCAGCGTTATTAACCAATATATCAAGACGAGACTCTTCATTTTTGAAATTTTCTACAAACTGTCTTACCGATGTTAAAGAACTCAGGTCAAGTTTCTTTACGACAACTTGTTTGTTTCCAGTAGAATGAATGATGTCCTCAGCTGCAAGGTTTCCTCGTTCTACACTCCTACAGGCGAGAATAACCCGCGCATTTCGCTTCGCCAGATCTCGAGCCGTTTCTTTTCCGATACCAGTATTAGCTCCAGTAACAATGGCCGTCTTCCCAGCGAGATCAGCATTGCTACTACATAAACTGGTCGAAAACATCAAATACAGCTTAACTAACACTGCCAAAACAAAGATTGCAAAGATAATATTATACATACCTTTAAATAAAATTAATCCAAATGTTGCATATACTAAAATAGAGAAACTATAAAGAAGTATTTTGGGCCACATGTTTTAAAGTAGTACTTCAAATACGACACTAGTATCTGTATTACAACGAAAGTTCTTAATTGTCGCGTGTTCTTTTCATAGTTTTCGCATACACGATTTACGCTTGATTTTTGGCTCTACAACATCGTCATCAAAATCAACTAAACTACTTTCCACCACATACACACATGCTTAAAGTAACATTAGTTGCACTTATACTACGTCATTTCGTTCTAGACCATACCATTCATGATACAGGTAGAGACAGTATGTTTTCTCTCCCTCTATTCTTTTTATTTTTTTAAAGTTCATATGAAAGTGTATATATATATATAAAATACTCAGTCAAAAATATACTTGCGACCAGAGCCCTAAGCTGATGAAAAATGAGCTGGTTAATTAAAGGAATTAATAACAAATAGTTTTGAAATAATTTAATGTACTAAACATAAATCCTAAATGTTGTGATTTGGTATTTAGAAAAAACTGATGAAAAATTATACTTCAATAATTCTTTCTAGTTCACATTTAAACAACTATTGTCAACCCATTTACAAACAAGATAACTGAAAAGTTAAAATCGTGCAAAAAAGAAATAAAACAAAACTAAAATTACTGTAGACAAAAACAGACATCATTTTCTCAAACTACATTTCCAAGATAACGGGGCCCGGCATGGCCAAACGTGTTAAGGCGTGCGACTCATAATCTGAGGGTCGCGAGTTCGCATCCCCTTCGCGCCAAACATGCTCGCCCTTTCAGCCGTGGGGGCGTTATAATGTGTCGATCAATCCCACTACTCGTTGGTGAAAGAGTAGCCCAAGAGTTGGCAGTGGGTGGTGATGACTAGCTGCCTTTCCTCTAGTCTTACACTACTAAATTAGGGACGGCTAGCACAGATAGCCCTCAAGTAGCTTTGTGCGAAATTCAAAAACAAACCAACCAAGATAACGGAATGGTGTAGAGCCAAAACAGGAGTTTGCAGTTCCAATAAATAGTTTACGGTATCTCCAGCCATGTTTTCTTACTTTTTTTTACGATCTCTAGTAGCAGGTTTTTGAACTTCCAGCTTTATTTATCTTGTTTACTGTTGTTGTTTTTTTATGCGTCACTGTGAACAAAGGATTATTTCATATTGCAACTAACTTTATACATTTTAATGATAAAATAAACGTAACTAGAAGGTAGATAATACAATTCATGATGATCTACTGTATCTATTGGCTACTTGACTGCATTAATTCGAGATTGTTACTGTTACGATTTATCTTGGACAAGCCTCCAATTAATTGTGTTACATATTACGATTTCAAATAGTCTAAAACTGAGTTAAATCGTAATTTATATTTAGAAGTTAATTAAATGTAAATATGTATCAAATTTATTATGTTTGCCAACAAGATTGATACACACATTTTTCTTTCTTAATATAAATATATTTTAATGAACAAACAATAATACACTTTATGATTATAATTATTACAAATAATGATTTATATACAAAAGTTTTACAAACCATATTGAGTCTTTTATCCGATTAGAAACTTCCTTGATATGTTGTCAAGGGTTCACGATGAGCGAATTAATTCTGAATTGATAGAGGTATAATTTATTTAATGGGGAGCTAGCTAGATCTTCGCTAATCATACGTGAGTTTTTCACAACTGAAGTTATAATATGTCTTCGTAGAAATACTAACGTCTGAAGTTAATCTGATCAAGTTTCATGGTTTATATCTCAGAATGGCTGGTATGGATATTAACACTTTTATTGATAAGCAGAGAACAACGTTTCGACCTTCCTAGTTTATCTTCAGGTTAGCAAAAATAGAGTTTGCAATTGACCGTTGGCGGGCACGAGAGTACAAACGGGTACCAGATTGTAGGAGGCAGATATTAAGTTATTAATTAGTATAGGTATAAAAGTGTTCCTTTACATTAGTTTAATTTTGGTTTGGGTTCTTGTATAAGTAGGGCTTCTTTGATTTTGCGTCTGTTTATATTTGTTTCATTACTTAGTATCTGTATGTTTTCTATGGTTATGTTGTGTTTATTTGATTTGCAGTGTTCAAAACGTGTGAAGGGTTTTTTTTCCCCCCCAAACGCTGAACTGAGACTCAGCACATGAAACAAAACAAACACTCAACATATTAAGAAATCAAATAAACACAGCCACAAAGCTATGCTCACCCGATAAAATTAACGATGAAATCAACAAAATAAATCAACTTCATCAACATCAACAAATTTCCTCCAAAAACCGTAGAAAAAACACACACACCTAGACCAGCAACAAACAAACAACAATAAATCCTAAAATATAAAATCTTACATAGCTGAATACTATATGTTCCCGACATCAGCGAAAAAGTAACCAACATTTGGAAAAAAACTTACAACAAAACACAACATTCCAGTAAACACCAAATTTATTCAAAAACCAGGCACAAAACTAAAATTCATACTATGTGAAAACTACACTGACAAACACAATGCCAACATAATTTATAAAATACAATGCAACACCTGCCACGACTTCTATATTAGAGAAACAAGCAGAAAAATGGAAACTAGATTCAAAGAAAAAAAACAACACCTTCACACGTTTTTGAACACTGCAAATCAAATAAACATAACATAACTATAGAAAACACCCACATATTAAGTAGGGAAACAAATATAAACAAACACAAAATCAAAGAAGCCCTACTTATAAGGCAACTAAAACCAAAATTAAACCAGTATAAAGGAACACCTTTATATCTATACCAATTAATAATCTAACATCCACCTGCAACGACCCTACAATCCCGCACCCGTTTATACTCTCGTTCCTAAGACATATGTTCGTCAACGGTCACATTCAAGCTCTATCTTTCTTAACCTTAAGAGGACCTACTGAGGTCGAAACGTTGTTCTCTGCTAACCAATAAAAGTGTTAATACCCATACCAGTTGTTCTGAGATACATCTTTATTTCAAGTAGGTTTTTTGGTCAACAAGAAGTTACATGGTTTATAATGAGTGAAGTCTATAAACGTTCCTGGTAAAAAAATCTGAAGTTCCCCATTAATAAGCGTTAATCACAAGTATAGTTTCCGAGGTTTATAGTATACTGTAACTATAGCAAGACATATATATTGTCTCTTGACACGTTGTGTTGGTTAATTTTATAGGTTCGAGAGGAAAGTTTCTAGAAATTTCAGCTAGGGCAACAATACTGACAATTACTAGTATTTACTTTCACACATAACACATCGTTGATTCTTTCACTCAAAAATCTACAACTTTAGTGAATAGACAGGAATTTCACAATATAAGTTACACGCATTTATAAATATATATATTTATCTGAAACAAACATCAATATTAAAATAAATATATAATAATAATTTTATTACAATACACATATTGTTGATTCTCACACTTGAGATTCTCCTACAGTTTATTGAGTAGGTGGAAATTTCGCAATACACATTTAATAGTATAAGTTATATGCATTTCTAAATACGTATTTAAATGAAACAAATATCGATATTAAAATGATTATGTAATAGTCACAAGATGTAAAATGTTAAGCTGTGATTGGAGACTGTCATGGTGATTTGTTTGAGGATGTAAGGAGCATTTACAGCTCTAAATTCTTTATATAAAATGCATAACAATGGGCAAATATATGCCTAGACTTAAACACAATCTTTAATAAGCGTGTATAAAATTTTACCAGTTGAGTAACAGCCTTTTCAAATAAAACATATACATCTAAAACATCATTTAAATAAATTTACGTGTCTTTTAAAGTAACTATTCTACGAATGTGTTTAATAAAATTTAATATTGTATATGTTTATTTATTATATTTATTTTTATTCCTTCATTCCATACATGATATATGGGTTGGCTCCCTAAAGTCATTGTATGTACAGTGTACAAAGCATTGAATGTCTATATGTTACAGTCAGTTCATGCTGATCTGTTATTATCTGGTAATTCTTGTTTTGTACTTAAGCTTTTTAAAGGAACACCATATATTTGTAATAAAGCTAATTCTGATGAATAATTGTAACAAATCGACTTTTCACTACCCTAAAGCTTTTAAATTACTTTACTTAGTATTTTACAAAAGTTGTGAATGCAACATACAAAACCGTTTCAAGCCTATAGCCGAAGGGTCTGTGGGACAAACAAAGCTTCCACTCCTGCCAAAGTTCCGCTCGCCTATTAACATTGATTTCGTCCTTTCTTTGATGATTGCTTCTCATTAAATAATTGTTTTTATATAACACAGCATTCATGCAAAAGTAACATTTTTATACTTAGAGAAATTTTAGTAGAAACCTTTATTTGTGGTAATAATAAGGAAACCACTACGTATTTTGGATTTTTTTTTCATCCTTGGATACCACAGTCACACATGAAACGAGTTCTATTTCGAACAAAAATAACCCACTTCCATTATTAGTAGTACTGGATATTGTTTCAATAGCATTTCATTTCTACCGTGGATCAGTTCCTAAAATACAAATGTCTGAACCTCTGTTTAATGAGCATTAATGTCACATTGAAATCAGAGATAGTACGTCTCTACTCCTTACATCTGGATTGTAGTTCTTTACTTCAGATGAATGGTTTGTATGATATATTGCAAGGTCAGGTAACAATGTAGCAGATCCACGTCTCATTACAAACAGGGGCGTAGATCCTTCATTTTAGGTTGGGGGTATGGTGCATACAATCACCCTCCTACAGTTTGGTCTGTTGAATTGTTTTATTGCATCACAGGCCTACAAATCGTGTGTTTGTTCTTGTGATTCTCGTGTTTTTACCAATCAAATTACATAATTAGGCCTAAATGTAGGCTTTTTCAGTAGCCGAAATGTACATCTTTAATACAGTCGTGCTTCTAAGCTTTTCGATCTAAGCGATAGTTCGTAAGTATCAGTCAGTAGGCCTAAGTATACATGCGAGGTTTGCAAACACTATCACAGAATCTACCTACGTCTTGTATGTAGTGTAATATTAAGTAAACTTTTCATCACAACAGATTGAACAGAGCATGAAATTCGAAAATATTACTCCCAAGCGTAAACTCCTGTGATCTAGATCTGGCAGGCCATTTGTAGCTGCATCAATCTTATGTGTATATTTTGCGGTTTTCCCACGCCATTTGTTCTTATGCATGTCGAGCCGGTTTTATTGTCGAACGCCTTACTCTCCTTAGTTGCCAAAGCCGTTGACAATAGTACAGTTAACGACAGGTTCGGGCCGCTCGGATTCAAACGCGCCCTACATCATCCCCCTCCGCTCCCTTTAGTCTGAGCCTCGATTTTACAACAGGGCTCATTAGACCTGTGTTTGTGGCTCTCGTTAATCCATGAAATTTCAGATTATCACCACCCTCTAATAAAGTGCTGGTGCTTTATGGTAAAAGAACAATATATTCTCTTATCATAGATAGTGAAAATATTGTATTTTCTTGTATAATTAGAACACAAAAGGAGCGATTTCAACGGCCTGAAGCCTCTACTCGAATTGTATTGCTAATTTTTGTTTAGGTGTTTTTATTTAATAGACGTGCTTATAGACATTATATCACAACGTGTTTGCCTTTTGATGAGAACTGAAATATAATATATTTGTGATTGTTTAAGTATTTTTCGAGAAACTTGCAATTACTTGTGTTGTAACTAGCACACATTATTGTCCTAGCGATGCCCAGGCGGTCAGTCGGCTCGGTAGTCACTGTGAGGTTCGCGCGTTCGACTTAAATACATTGTACAGCTCAGTCCTATTTCCATTCTGTTCTATCTTCGTTCGTTGTACGTTGGAGTTTTTCAATAAAGACTGTATTTTAGCTTGTTTAGTCATCTGTGAAACATATTCCAATTATGACAAGCAAGCGTCTGAAACTTTCCTCTATTAGACAGTTCTGCAAGCCGGTTACTAGTACTACAAGTGACAATGCAGATGCAGATAATCCAACAATCTCAAGCAAAGGAATAGAAACTTGCCATACAGAGGAAATACCATGTCCATCAGAGGACGAGTCTGAAAATGCTTGTGCAACTATTACACATCATGAACCACCAAATAGTTGTGAAACAAGTTTGTGCAGTAATGAAAAATCTCATACTCCACAGATACAGTGTGGAAAGCCATATCATCCAGACGCACAACTAATACCACGACAGAAAGCAAAATCTCAAAATATTAACTTCCAGGGCAAGTGGTTTGATGAGCTCCCATGGCTGCACTTCGACAATCAGACTCAAAAAGTCATATGCTTTCATTGTGCCAAGGCGAAAAATAGAGGCCTTTTTACAGGGAAATTGGAGAGGCCAGTGGAGCATACCTTCATATCCACCGGTTTTTGCAACTGAAAAAAGGCAAAACAGAAATTCAACGAATACCAATCCTCTTCCCAGCACAGATTCGCTATATCTCCAGAAGGTTCACTTGGTGTAACTCTAGTGACTGTCCAGCTACATGATGGAAAAAAGAAGCAGACAGGAAGAATGCAAAAGAAGTCTAGCCAAAATATTCAGAAGTTTACGTCAAGGTTTAGCAGTACGTGGATATACTGATGCTGGAAGAGGAAGGTCCTAAGTTGACAGCCTGCTTGTCAAAGAAAACTACATTCACATTACCCCAGACTCAGAATTAAATAATGGAGATGTTCAGCCATCAAATACTGAGGAACATAGCACACGAAGTGCAGCAAAGTAAAATCTTTGCATTAATGGTTGATGACACTCAAGATGTTACAGGTGCCGAACAGGAAGCAATATGTGTACGATACGTAGATGAGAACCTTGACGTCCATGAGACATTTCTTTGTTTGTACAGTGTTTCCAATACCACTGGTGAAACAATATTGTCGACTATACTTGGTGTACTGACTAGACTCAATTTACCACTGTCAGGATTAAGAGCACAAACTTATGATAGAGCCGCTAACATGAGTGGTGCGTACAGTGGATGCCAGGCAAAAATAAAAGAGAAGAAACCGTCAGCTTTGTTTTTTTCATTGCGGAGTACACAAGGCTAATTTAATAATGCAACATTCAGTTGAAGCTTGTGAATGTGTTCGAGATTCTGTCCAGTGGGTACATGAACTTGGTGTCTTGCTTCAGAGGTCAGGCAAGTACAAGACAATATATGAAAATATTGTATCGTTAGACAGCCACAATGGTCCAGTTAAAACATCCGCCCACTGTGTCCAACATGCTGGTTGTGCCGCCTATCTGCAATTACATGTGCTGATGATCACTACAGTGACATTGTTGATTCTTTGTCTGAATTAGCAAATGAAAAATCAGATGTAGCAGTGAAAGCACGAGGTCTGCTGGAAAGATTTGACAAAGGAAAGACAGTTTTAGGATTGTTGATGGCTCAGCATCCATTAGCTGCATTAGAGGAACTAAACCATGCATTCCAAGCAAAATCAGCGACAGTATCTGCCATGATTGAAGTATCTGCAATGACAGTTGAGCAATTGTAGGTATTGCGAACAGAGGAAAATTACCACAAGATATTTGATGAAGCTGAGAAAAAGGTAACTTTCCTAGATCTGGTGCCTATTGAACTACCACGTATTCGCAGAACCCCCAGAAGGATCACAGCACTCCATTCTGCAACAGCTATAGATTACTACAGAAGCCAATATTTTGAATTTGTGGACACAGTCATAGAACATCTGACCACTAGATTCAATGCAGACAACAATGACTTGAGGCAATATCTGGAACTTGAGACATAATCACATCTGGGAAGATTGACAACCCGGTTATAAACTTCTATCCAGAAATCTCTGCACAACGGCTCGAGTTTCAGTTGCCCATGTTCAAAGGAGCAACAAAAGCAGTATCTCTGAAAGGTGCGAAGGATGCTTACTGTAAAATGCATGAAACAAACCAGCAGATGTTTAGTGAAGTGTTTCTTCTCATGAAAATTTTGCTTGTATGTCCAGTATCCAGCTGCGAATGTGAACGCAGCTTTTCTGCATTAAGACGGTTGAAGACATGGTTAAGGTCAACTATGTCTCAGTGCCACCTCAACCATGTGGCAGTTTGTCACACCCACAAAGATGAAGTCAACAAGATAAATATAGAAGAGCTTATGAAAGAATTCATAAAGAAATCATCACAAAGGAGGTCTACGGTTGGGAACATGTAGACTAGAGGACTAAATGAATCTTACTTCAATGAAAAGTATGAATAATTATGTGCTACATTGTATTGATGTGTAATTTTTAAGAGTTCGCAAAGACATTTAATTATTTTTATCAAACAACATGAACAGTTTTTCAGTAGATATAAACTTATCAAGGGTAATTACTAATTTTATTAATATTTGAAAACGTAATTCATGCAATGAAAGTTATTAGTAACCTTGTCAAGTATAATGGCCATCTTTTATACTGTGCAGTGTGCAGGAATAAGCTCATGTGGCAGTTAATTTATGACACATTTGTCTTTATTCTGTTAACATTTTGAAAATTGTTCACAACAGCTCACTTATACAAACCTACATGGAAACCTTGAAGTATCGTGGCAACAAGATTACTCTGTGACTGCATGTTTACAACTTTCAGGTTTACATAATAAGAGATTACCAATTTGCAAATTAAACAGTCCACATAAGTGGTTGCAAAAATCATCCCTCCCATCAGGTGTAAGAAATATACGTCCCTAATTACAAATAAACATCATGTTACGCTAAAGTCCATTATTATTAAAACAAGCCACCATATCTCTGGTTGCAAGTTGATTGCCACACCTTCCTAAATAAGAAGCCAGACCTAATTCAAATACCACTTGTTTGATGTAGCTGATATAACGATTTTCTATTGATCTTCATGCTTTAGCTGTGTATCAGGTTGAGGGAAATTTCTATCAGCTGTTTGCATAACAGGATATGAACAATCATGCACTTACTAACTTGGTAAGACATAGTTAAAAGAAGGAATGCACCTCTTAGAGTCTAATCATCTACTTAAAGACCACTCCTGTGAGAAAAGAGGTAAAAGTGATGCAAATGGACCTCAGATGCCTTGTTTTATACAGAACTACGGAATATGCATCATTATAACTTGCAGAGTCAGTACCAGTGTGTTATAAGTAAATTCTTTGTCAAACCGTAAGATCGTTTCTGATCCAAATTAGCCATAACAGTGGTCATTGTTTTAACTCTTTTTGTTTGTTTCTGTATGAAACTCAGTGTGACCACTTTGAAATTTGTCATCAAACATATATTCCGGTCAGAGACAAAATGTCCTTAACGCCCTTATGATACTATGTAGTTCAGTCAACAAGCTACCTTTGTCTCAGTATGTTACACTGATAATGATAAAGTTTCCATTAATTTGTTTGATCTTCCTATGCAATATCCTCATATCATCTTCAATGACCAAATTCTCATTAGATTCATGCTTTTAAGCATTGCATTTAGATAACTTTGGCCTACAGAGGGTTGAATCTGAGATGCAGCTTAGAGATAGTCGTATCAGTCATGAAGTTGCTCTTCAAGCAATAAGCATATAATTACTAAAAAATGCAGCAAAAGTAGGTACCTGGTGAGATTTGCTTTACTGCTATATACCTGCGATAATTGTAGTGCTTGTTGGAGACGTTCCTAATTTTCTTCAAGTCTGGATACATGCAAATCCTGAAATATGTAATGTTCTTGAGTAAGGTCAGCAGCAGAACAAGTAGGGACACATGTAATAATTGCATTCTGCATCAACCTGAGCCACTATATATTGTCTCAAAACATAATAAGAGTGCCTGAATAGCTTTATAATTCTCCAAGAAACTGCCGGGTTATGACAAGATGCTGGCTATTCCACATGAACGGATTTACCGTTATAAGTTTAGTTTAGTACCTATGCTTGTTTCATTATAGTTTTTGTTTGCATGTGATGTTATCAAACGTTATATATACGTTATAAATAACGTATATTGTTGACTATGTATTGCGCAAGTTCCACCTGTTCCCAAAATTTGTAGAACGTTCGTGTGCGTAAGAATCAACAATATTCTACATGTGTATGTAATACCAGAGTTTGACAGTATTGTCACGAGCTTTGGTGAAAATTCAAGAATCTTACTTGATTTGTATGAAAAACAGATAGTCGAGAGACAGTAAAATAATATTTTTGGACAGCTACAATCAGTATGTAGTAGGTCTGGGAAACTATAATTGTGATTAACGTCTATCAATAAGAAAACTCCAGAATTGGACCAATAACGCTATAGATTTCGAACATTACAAACCGTTGAACTTTAGTGAATTACTTCAGACGTTATTACTTCTACGAGGATATTAAATATTTTCGCTGGAAGGATTCATCTTGTGAAGCCAATCAAGAAGCAACAGCTAGTTATCTAAAGCATGATGTGACAATATCAACTCAGAATTAATTTGTTCATTGCGGAGGTGGACCGTCGATAAAATATTTATTTCTATACCGGACGTAAGAATCAATATAGTTTGTAAAACTCTTCTATATAAACCATAATTTCTAATAACTTATTAATAACCGTTATTATAAATTCTATTGCTTTTTTTGTTTGTATTTTAAAATATAATTCTGTTAAAAAGGGAAATTGTGTGTATCAACTTGTTGACAAATTAAATACATTTGATACATATTAACACTTCATTAACTTCTAAATTAAAATTAAAATTTCCGATTATTTGAAATAATAATACGTTAACATACGTAATATAATAAATCGAAGACTCGTTCGAAATAAATAATAATAATAAATAATAATACGTAACACACCTGACTAACAATGTCTGCCATTTATAACTGAACTCTTTTCCTGGCTTCAGGTGATCCTGTCCAAAATACAGAAGGGCAGAGCAAGTTGGTGTAGTAGCTGTAGTTCCTCTTAACAACTTGCAGTTTGTCAGTCCTAGGACAAATAAAAAAAAAAATAGATATAGCTGTAGTCCAGATGGCGAAAAGATCATTTCCTCACCTTTCAACCACATCTTCCTCCTGCTTCCTGCAAGTCCGAGGTTGGCCTCAGAAAATATTTTGTACGGCATCCAAAAGGTTAAACAGAACAAATCTATTAATAAGTTCAGTAGAAGAAAATACCTGATTACAATACCGGTATCATAACTTAATAATTTAGTCAATCTTGGTATAAAAACTTACTATTCTATTGAATTTATAGCAACCAGGTGGCTAAGCAGAACAAAGTTCAGCGAATATTAATT